>NC_065513.1:12727378-12760998 GCF_006386435.1 Epinephelus moara
CTTAAAGTTGGGGGACTGTGTGAAGAAATGGTTGTAATTCCTACACGGTTCATACTACATTTTTGAAAAAAGCCTTAAATGAAAGCTGAGAGTCTGCACTTTAAGCAGGTATTCATTGTTTCATTTAAAACCCATTGTGGTGGTGTACAGAGCCAAAATGACGACAACTGTATCATTGTCCAAATATTTATGGACCTGACTGTATGTGATCCCGAGCAAAGGTAGGTTTTATGTAGCAAGTATGAACCATACACTGTAAAAATAATGGGCATAGCTATCGTGAAGTCACCCATTGGTTTGTGGACTGCCGTGTTGAGGCCTAAAATTTGGCATTTTAGCTGTTGCCATCTCAGAGTCAGAAGAGACCATATTTGGGCGAGAGGCTGGCACTGTGAAGGAGCGAGGGGTGCATCTAACTGAGAAGCCCCAAACACTATCTGCAGAAAGCCTGTCATTCAAAGTGGCCCACCCTTAATTATGCTTAACTTTAAGCCATAATTAAATGTAAATGGGAGCGTTATATGAAAATTCACCCCCTGTACAGTTGTCTTGACAGGGGAAATTAGCTATGGAGACCAAAACCATTTTGTACTACGCTGTAAACATGTTCATTTCTGCTGTAAAGTTGGGCATTTTAACATGGGGATCCACAGGGACTGACTGGCTTCCAGAGCCAGCCTCAAGTGGCCATTCAAAGAACTGCAGTTTTTGGCACTTCCATGTTTGTTCCATTTATCAACCCCAGAAGTTGCCGCCTGGTATAAACAAGCTGTAACCTCCAAGGCTCATTTTATATGCTATTTTATGCCCCAAATTATGCATATTTATTGAGAGCTAAACTGTCTGAGAGGCGTCGCTGCAATCTGTGAGTCAGATCCACCCTTTGCTCCTCCGTAACTACCCTCTCGTCCAAACATGGTCACTTCTGGGTCCAAAAAACCAAGATGGTGACTGCTGAAATAGCCCAGTTTCCACCAAACACTTTCGGTATGGTACCTTTGGAACCAAAAGTAACCCTTCAGACATGATACCTAGACCCTTGTGTTTCCACCACAAACAATGCTCTTTCATGTGGGCACTGTATTTCCTCATTACTGGTGACACAGTGGGTAGTCTGCACTTTGTTTATCGTCCACAGAACGGAGTTACACGCTGACATTTTCAGAACAAAATAGAACAGGCTGCAGTGAGAGTCTCTCTCCATGGGGTATTTAAGATTAGTAGGTTTGTGCATTTAGTCCTTTTCAGGTAAGCTTGGGGGTTTAGTGTTGCTGGAGCACACAGGAACGATGCTCTGTGGTGCTTTCTTTTCTCCAAGTGAGGATTAGGATATATGCAGTTCACATAATCCGGTCGAAATTAATATATATAAAAAACACTTGAAGATCCACTCATTACTAAAAGTGTATGTCATACAGAAACTCAAGTAATAGTCTCAGTTGTCGTATGGAATATGTAAGGTAAGGTAAGGTAAGATTCACGTCGTCAACTCGTGCATTGAGTAACATTACAAGTTAACGTTCCACCTTAGAAGTTGCTGGCAGTTGGCCCTGTGAATGAAGTTATTTTTTTCCACAGACTCCAGCTGCTGCAAAAGGCAGCAAAACATCCTTAAACATTATAGCTACAGTTTACAAAACTCTCCACGGTATAAATAGAGGTTACATAAGCCTCAAAACCAGCCACAACTCGGCCCTGAGCAGAGTGACTGTCTGCTATTGACCAATCAACGGACTGCAGTGTTCACAGCTCCACCTTTTAGTACCAGATCTGTTTGCTAGGTATACAACAGAGGGGTACCAAATATAGGGACGGTACAGAACGGTTCCATTGGTACCATCCACAACTTTTTGCAGTGGAAATGGAAAAAAGCGTACCTAACTGAACTGAACTGTGCTGTAGCGTACCGTACTGCTCGGTGGAAACAGGGCTAATGCCCAACTCAAGGCTTCAAAATGCCAGTCCACAAACCAGTGGGTGACATTATGGTAGCTACGTCCGTTATGATATGCAGTCTGTAGGTATAAACTGAAAAGACAGCTCTAGGTTCAGTGGCAGATTTACAGATTTGTATCCTAAGAAATGTGGACTTTTACATACACAGCACGGTGGTACAGTGGTTAGCACTGTTGTCTCACAACAAGAGAGTTCTGGGTTCAAGCCGGCTGGGGCCCTTCTGTATAGAGTCTGCATGTACTCCCTGTGTCAGTGTGGGTTCTCTCTGGGGCTTTCTGGATGTCTCCCACAGTCCAAAGACATGCAGGTTAGATTTACTGGTGACTCTAAATTGCCCCTAGGTGTGAATGTGAGTGTGAATAGTTGCCTGTCTTTATGTCTTAGCCCTGTGATAGTCTGGTGTACTGTCCAGGGTGTACCCTGCCTCTCGCCCAATGCCGGCTGGGATAGGCTCCAGCCCCCCCGTGACCCTTGAGCGGTTATGCATAATGAATGAAATTTAAATTTCAGACTACATAATGACTTTAAGGCCAAATAATAATAACATTGAATTTAGGACATTTTAAGACTTTAGACCGGATATAGAAGTGCACACAAGAAAAACCCAGAGACCAGAGACAATCATATCCCCAGACGGGGCCGATCATTAGTACATTAAGCGCAGACACTGACTATGGACAGTCTGCCAGCTGACAGTATGATCCTATGGAGACTCATCTGCAGTGGGCAAAAAGCTCCAGTCTCACGTTTCAACTCTGGCAGACAGAGAGGGTACTGCTTTCCTCCGACCTTGATCAATGTGCCGCCACCCTGCCCCATCCAGTTACAGGCCATACAGCCATGTTTGTATATGTGCAAAAACCATGGAATAAAATACAATTGCGTATTATGTGTATAAATGTGTGTATATCACAAAGTGCAAGTTTTCAATGCCCAGTTTACATACATTTCCTACATTCAGTCTCCTCTCAAATACAGGGATGGTTATAAAGATGCTTTCCCTTCATTTCTGAAGGGGGGCTGGTAAATTTTCACCCCAGTCGGAGCAGCTGAGCCCTGCTGCACTAAGCAGGTTGCAGGCTGTGCATTAGTGCTGTGACAGATAATCTCATTTCCTGCACTCCAATCTCTGAGATGTCCCACGCTAACATGATACTGCCTCTAACTGGAGGCCCTAACGATATTGCTCAGATCTGGGCCAGCCATGTTAAAAAACCCGGAACCCATAGAGATCCCGGTGAGACGCAACATGCTTCCTGTTCAGTTACACATATCCATGGGGTCATCAGTAGCATGTAAATAAATTAAACTGCATGCAGCCTGCCTGGGGCCTCCCTGACTGTACTCTGCTGTATTTCAAGCCAGTGTAGAGACAGTGGAGCTGGGCCTGAATCAGACCAGTGTTGTGACTCCATGTCTTGGCCATGGTAACGCGGGGGGAGGGGCAGTTGGCAATGAAATGTGGGAGCGCTCATGAGCAGCAGGGAGTCCAACATTGCAATGCTTCCTGGGTAGGACTTTTGTTACCAGGAAACAGGCAGAGCCCCCTGTTCTCAGGCCTGTCCACTGACCTCTTTTCCAGCAGAACACACAGATTTATAGTCTTGACTGTTGTTGAGTTTTGTCTGCTGCTGCGCACTTTCACAATTTGAATCATTTGTTTAACACTAAAACTGTACGCTGACATATAACTAGAAATAATATCAGTATCAAACCAGGTGGAAACGACTTGTTACAGGTACTTCTATGTCAAGCTAAGTTGACAACAGCAAACAGTGATGGTAAATAAGGACACTAGACACTGACTGTCTGTGCTGATATGCGTGTGTACAATACAGTACGATAGAGGCTTACCTGAAGGATCAGAGCTTCTCACAGTGAGCTCGTATGTCAGATCTGTGAAAAAAGAAGAGGGTTAACTTACTTACATGTCTGCGTCACATGAGGTTGCAAAAGGACAGCTATCAAAAGGCACACCCCTCACACAGACTAACTAGCAGCACTGTGTGTTCGGGGAAGACATGACAGTGCTTTCCACATGGCGGAGTATTCATTTAACAGGATTAGTGAGAGTTCCACATCAGCTTTGTTTACAAGTTAGCCAGGGATATGGGAAATGAGTGGTATAGCATACAGTGTCCTGTTTTCCTGGGTGATCATCTTTATATCCTCCCTTTGTGAGGGAGTATATCTATTACTGGCGGTATGCTCAATGCAGGTTTCGCAGCACTACAGTGCAGGGTGTACTCACTAATGCTTGAGTGCATTTTCCATAAGTCATCATATTCTTTCTAAAAGGTTTAATAGTGGCACCACAGTATCTTGTTGACTTTTGGTCTCAAATATCCTTTCAGGTTATACATCTGTCCCAGCTATAAATTCAAGGATACTGGGATCATTATTGTGATTTATAGTTTGCTCTGCTGTTTTCAAGTGTCCCATCTCTTCTCTAAGGCATCCTTTAATGTGCTGGTTTTATCCCGCAGCATGAGGAGAAGAGAGGTGGCTACTTGTGGCCATGCTCACCTGTGCATTGCTGTTGTAATCTGCGGATCTCTGCGTGAAGCCCCTTCAGCGTGTTGGCATGGTCCTGCTGGAGGAAGAGCAGGTTTTTCTGTGCGCTGTGCAGCTGATTTTCCAGTGTGACATTTGCTGACGCCATGGCTGATTATGTTCAGACACACACTGGCCTTGCAACCTGCAGACACAGGTGACAGAAAAGAAGGAGAGACAAAGAGAGAAAAGGAAAGAGAATAAGAAGAGAACAAACAAAAGCAAATGCATCTAGTAAACATGCCGTTCATTCTCACCCGTTTGTCTATAAACATCTGGGTTTTGGGATGTGCTCCAGCTTTGCTCTGTCTGCCAACTGGCCAAGACAATCTGCTTTAGATGACAGATCGAACTAATCACTAATGGATAATACCATCAAACCCATTCGCAATCGAGGCCATTTGGCACTTTAACTGACTAGGCAAGTGTGAAAATTGTAACCTTGTTTGTTGACTAAAAAAGAGCAGCAAACATACTGAGGAAAAAGTTAGGATGCTCTTTCACTAATTTGCAGATCAGGTGTGTGGGCTATCATCATCATTAATAAGGCTGGGTCAATGCTACAGTGAGACTGTAGCAGAGAAAGGCTGAGCAACCATAAATAGGCACACTCCAATTTTGCTTGCTGTAATTATCGACCAATCACTGATATGAAACTATTGATCGGGAACCTGAGAGTGAGCAGTGTGAGCCTTGAAAAAGTCAGACATCTGAAAGGTAGCACTAATCTAATATATGCTCATTTTATCTACACTGTATATACAGTAATCTTATTAGGACATATAATGCAAATACCCTTCCTTAGCCAAAAAAGACGGGTAACAAAATAAAGTTCAATTCTTTTGGAATAAAAGTAGTAAATTAGAAAAGTATACAAGCTCTTAACTTGTGTAAATAAATACAGATGACGGGATTGACATCTCTTTCTGCTAGAAAGTCTTCTCTACTGAGTGAATACCATGATGATTAACAAAAAATAAAAATGAAATCAAAGCTGAACACAGTGAGAGACATCTTAATGACACTGGGTGTGGCATCAGCGCCGCCAGTCTCATACAAGCCTCTCATTTCCCTGCTTTAGCCCACCTTCCACCTCCCTCCCTTCACTGGATGTCCTTGTTTCCAGAGCCAAGCCAGAGAGAGAGAGAGAGAGAGAGAGAGAGAGAGAGAGAGAGAAACCATCACTCAATCCCAACATCTCCACCCTCTGCCAGACTGTACTGGGCTGAGAGTTGAGAGCACATTGATCCATGCAATACCCCTCCTGAGTGCAGAGAAAGCCTCTCCCTGCATACATAAGTGTGCTTCAATAAAACATCCCAGAGCTTCTTGCTCTTACATCATCAGCCCGCTTACATGAATTATATATCCCATGACACCTTGCTGGACACACTTCCCAGTTTCAACAGTCTTCTGTGTTTATTTCATGGCTTACAGAGCAAAATGAACGCATGTGAAAACACAGACTGGTAATCACAAATAGAGCCACTGGTGTATCATAAAGGCTGAAGAGATAATCTATTATTGATGAGTAATGTGGAGTCCTTCCGATAAACCCTGCGCAGCAAGCATATCTCTCATCCCAGCTCTTTCCTAGAATAGCTTGGACGGCTTTCCATTAGCAAAGGCATGACCTCACCTCAAAACATGGCTCATGCCATAACGAGGAGGTGACAGTGGTACAAAGGAGTACAGAACTTCAGTGAATAGGAAAGAGACAAAGTTTGTCTTCTTTGTCCAGAGACAGTGTGGGGTGTAAATGCAAATCCATCTGTTACTCTATGTTTTTAAAGATTATTGTCAGACCAGTATGATGTGCCTGTCAACTTTCCATTCTCTTCCTAGTACACAAACCAGTATTTCCTTATGTAGGGAACATAAATAATCAATGAACTGCAGCAGCATGAAACATTAGCTAGTAGCTACCAGCCTTAGCCTAAACAGGAGCTCAGCAGCCACTGGTCTTCCTGTTATGAAGCTGTTTATTTGCACACAGATGTGCATACTTCATCCTTGGTTTTGACAGTGTGGACTACTGCTATTCCTGCATGTCTTCTTTAATTTTGTTGCTACTATACTGTGGCAAACTGCTTCAATAATAATCAACCTGTTCCTACCTAGCACATGTTCATGTTTAAGGAAAGTTTAACATCTAAACACCTACCACATAAAAAAAATGTCATACAGATAATCAACTGAAGGTAAGCCAGTATAACCATTAAGAGCAGTGCCTACAGAACATAAGCTACGTGGTACCCGGCCGGGATACTTTCCACGGCACTTTCAATTTCAGCACCTGCATTGCGGACAGCACCCCAAACCCACATTTCACATCAAACCGCTGCTGGTCCTGGCAGTTGCTGCCAGGGGATCATTAACTCCACAAACCTTATTGTCACCAGACATCGCTATCATTCAGGACATGACCTTCTTTATCATTATCAAACAAAACGTTAATGGCCGTAATCCAGGGGCTGGCGTGCCAACATCTCACTTTCCTGGTTTATGACCTGATTTACTGTAGGATGCCATCACTGCATCTCCTACGGTCATCACAAAGGCTGCCCTTGCAGCTAACGTTGTGTACTGCAGCTGTCCAGGGAGGAGCTGTCCAGTTTCAAGACACGAAAACAAGCTAGCACCACTACGTGCTATTCTCTATTGAATGGGGACAACGTCACACCAAACCCCCTTTACAATCCCTCACACAACTAATACTCTGCTTTACACAAAAGGAAATACGCCAGTCCTAGAATATAAACAATGTTGTTTGGCATTGTGGAGGTGTGCTGGTAAATTCGGCTTACACTGTATCCACCAAACTGGCGTTATTTTCATTAAAAGTCCGGTGGTTAGCAACATTGGGTACATACGTAGTAGCAGGTGCCACCCTTTCATTCAACGACTTCATGTTTCTGATGATAAAACAACAGACGTAACAGGCAAAGCCTTTATAAGGGTTGAAATGTCAATTAAGTCAACCTGCTTAGATAAATGCCAACCGAAAATGGCCGTTAAAATACGCAAAATAAGCTATACGTTCGCCATGAGCAAAGTGATATAAAATACAGGAATTTTTAAAAATGTATTTGAATGACACAGTCTCTCCATACAGAGGAAGCACGTATGAGGCTTTAATTATGCTAGCCTAGCTCAACAGCTAACGAGGCTACAGCAGCACATCATTTTATGGAGAGCTTACCTTATGGCTAAAAATACGCGGCCGTCGAGTATCTTGTAAAAGGTTGTGAATTGTCGTTGAACAGACCAGCCTCACCGGCTAACAGCGTACTGGCTTGCGGGACATGTCGGTGATGCTGTCAGGGACGGGTCGGGTGAGAGGGGAGGGTGGCTGTGTCAGTTTCCTATCATCTCCCTGAGCTACTAGACAAAATAAAGCGATGCATCATGGGAAACCAGGGGAAATTAAATCTGGCCTAAAGACACTGAACAGCGGTTATTTATAATCCTGATATTTAACAGTAGCAATTAGAAATACCACCTGGATTTAAGAAAAGTACAACATAAACCGCAACACTTGTCTTACTAACCTTTTTTGACCTGATATGTTGAAGTAGCGGTTGTCAGGGACGTGCTAACGTTGTTAGTCACCAGCGTCATCACCATAGCAACAGAATGTCACCTGTTCAACAGTGATGCATTCACGCCCTCTAGTGTCAGAACTAGGATAAAGCATTACAGTAGCCTAATAAGTCAGATATTTATCTGATAATTTCTCAGCACTTACTACATTGTATTTAGGTGTCAGATTTAATGTCCATCATGTGCCAAACTGCCAGAATGAAATAAATTGATGAAAACAGATTAAATCTGTTGGACACAGTGCAGCTGGTGGACAGCAGAGGGGAGTGTTGCCCTTCAGTGGCACATTAGGGATACTACAACAGCATAGTGTCGTCACTTATTCATATGCTACTCTATTTTCATATAGGTTATTTTAACAGATCTTACAGTGATTAGTCTTATTATGTCCATTTAGTTTAATTTGAATTTATGCATATTACAAATTCATCTATTGTTGTTAGGGAATGACAAACATGAGTCTGAGCTTAAAGCAGATTTTTTTTCTTTTATAATCAAAAAATTAGACATTTAGCAACACGTCAGTAGATGTCTGTATTATATAATAGCCAAATGCAGAGTTCTCAGCCAAAGGTTCCAGGACCCCCAGGGGTCATTGAGGGAATCCCAGGGGGTCCCCAGAAAAATGACGATAGAAGTGAGCCCAGTGTGAGTAAGAGTCATATGATTCACTATTCTGATCATCAGTTTCACTTCCCCCACAGTTATCTTCTCAAGTGGTCTTAATCATATCTAACAACCGAAATCTTTTCAGATGGAGGTCCCTGAAGCAAAATCTTATCAAATGGAAGTCTATGATACTTATGCGGATCAATTTAGGGATCCATGACATGAAAAAGGTTGATCTCTTTTGTCTACAAATTTGTTTGACTCCTTCAGCATTCTTGTGCACGCTGCAGCAGTGTGGGGTTAGATGGTAGGTAAATAATGCACACCCAGTGTGACTATTAAAGTGGATATGCACAAGTTGAATTGGCAATGACTTTGTTTATGCCAGACTGCAAACACGTGCTAGTGTGGGCTTATCAGCTGACAGATATTAAAAAATATGTCATGTGAAATTTCCATTTGAGAAATTATATAGCTTGTTTTTTTAACAGTTTGTCAGTGAGGAACAGAAGTGTGTGCAGTTAATGAATAAACCAGAGGTTAATAAATGAACAACCTTATCAAACACAACCTTGTGGCCAACATATTTTGTCAGGACAGCATCAGCATCAAAGTGCGTTTGCCAAATTTAGGTGTTGCCAGATTTCCACTGTTTTTTTACACTATAATGTATGTTTGATGGTACTCCAGCAAATATATTAGTGTTTCATTTTCCAGTGTTCTTGTGTGTGCGTGTGTATGATCACAGCATATTTTGTTTAGACCTTCCAGACACCCCTTATATTTTTGTTTATATGGGTCTGACCCTGAGTGACACATTAATAAAGTTCATTCTATTTCAATCTTCACCTCCAGATTTTCTTCACTCAATTTATTTTGGTATTTAATTGGTCTATTTGTTAGAATTTATCCAGTAAATTGTACCATTTAATGCTCCACATGTGCCCCCATTCCAGAGGTTTCATTAAACTTTATCTAATCTCAAGTGATACCAGCACTCTTGACTCTGAGTCTGAGGCATGAAACTCGGGAAACAGTAGCCTTTTCATACCGACTCATAATATCCCCTTAAATTATTTCTGGCAAGAGAAATTCCTCAGTGGCATAGCTACTGCGTAAAATGATACAAACCAAAAACAAAAGCATCAGTTTTCATTCCCAACCTAAGACAGAGTCTCATGTGCAAAAAGAAAATATTTCGTGGAATAAATGGAATTATTGTCCACCTCCAGAAATGTTATTTTTCGGAAGCAGCCTTTAATCTCTCCTCGGTTCTGGCATGTTTGTGATAGGGATTAAATTCTTCTCATTTCTTTATTTTTAGTGTTCCTGGCACGCTTCCCAGCTGCCTGCAGAAAGCAACTGGTGGAGGAGAAGGTAAGTTATCCTCGTCCCAGGAAAAGCGAGGTGAAAAATAATTCCCCAGCTGAGACCCCTACCTTCCTTGTGATTTGTTTTACTTAAACACTGCTCGAGCTCTCCATATATCATAACAGGTAGTAAAGTAGCTCAACGAGAGAAACCAACCAAATAAAACAAGCAGGATTGACTTTGGACTCCTGCTGTGACTCTAACCAGCTTACAGTCGTTGTTTTTTTGGCCTTTGCCTACGGGTGATCCGGTGCTGGGACGGATCCAGCTGAGAAATGTCCTTCATATAAACCGGCCAAAGCCTCTGTCCCACCTGAGGTGTGCACAGGGGGATTTCCTCTAACAAGGCTCAAGGTTCAGCTTTGTTGTCATTATACAATACAGGATTACTCCACACACAGAGAGGGCATAAACAACGGTTTGAATATTTTATATTTGTATAATATAAAACATAACATTGGTTACAAAACAGAACAAGAATAGCACAAGCAGGATATACAGTTACATATATACAATCATATATATTTACATACATAAGTATGTTTATATATACACACATGCATATACTTATACAAAAACCTGAGGTAGTATGTGGGAATGAGGGTAGTCCAAAGGAAATGGTATGGTAATGTGCATAAAAAGACCAGCAAGACCAGACTAACAATCTGGCAGGCCTCATAAATGTGTCTGTGATTTACAGCCGGGTGCGTCTGTAGATTGATACTCTGTTTCATGAAGAAAGAGAGGAAATACATTCTTTCAAACAGCCATGCACTCAGAAATGTTCCAAGTGATGCCATACAGACGGTGGCGAGGGTGCTGGACACGGGCCCAAAACGTCATATGTTATACTGCTGGAAAAGTAATAAGAGCGAACTATTACGCTTTTGTTACAACTTCTGGGCATCAGTCACACATCAGAGTGTCAAAAAACTAATTTATATCATTCTTGAATGTGTCTCATTGGTATAGCTGCTGGATTGTGAACAGATAGTGCAGGTCCTTGTCAAACTACAAATGAAATCCAAGCGCATGGCAGCCAGTCTCAAATGGCACTGTTTTACTGCCCCTGCTCTGACAAGCAGCCAATACCAACACTTCTCAGGTTGTAATAGTTTTACAGTTATTATATTGAGGTTGGCAAGGCAAAATGCCTCTAAAACTCTGAAAACCTAATTTAATTTTCCGAGACCTTTTTTTATTTGTCTGTCCAAAGAAAGTCATAATCACTCGACTGTTGAACTGACTGTGTCATTTATGTGTAAACTTCAAAGTAAGCCACTGACAGTGCGATTTTCTTGAACTTATTTCAACTTTATGATTGTGCATTTAATACTGGATATACAGTATCATAATGTCAGAAACAATTGGGTGACACTTTAACCTTTGCTAATCTTTTTTCTTGTAGATAATTTGCCATCGTAATCTTTAGACAGTGCAGGCAGTAAGTGTACATGCATGCACATACTTACCATCATCACCCTCACATACAAACACATGGGTGCAGCCATTCTGGTGGGGCTGCTCATCATGTTTTAGACAGATGTTGAGTCTATAACAGACATTTGAGTCTTCTCTCTAATGGTAAATGAACCCAGAGACTTTTCTATTTTGATTTGCTCTGTGCTTGTGAGGTATGGAAAGTATTTGTCCTTTCAAGTCCTTACACAGTATCTGCAGTATGTTGCCAGTAGCATCTGGACTTTATATGAGGCTGTTTGAAAATAAAGGGGCCAGAATACGTGAAATGAGCACTTAAAGTAAAGGTTATTTCAACAGCAATCAGCTTCGCTGACACAGTTTTGTACCTTCCAATTAATTCATGACAAATTTATGGGCTGACAAAACATAGGTGAACACAGAGAGGAAATTACAGCCAACATGTTACATAGGGCCCACATGGAAAGCCCTGCTACAGTATGGAATCATTACAACGCCACTGCCAAAATATCTCTGCCTTTATTCTGGTAATTAGGGTGGACTGCAGGAAACCATGCTTTCTTTGCAACTTTTTTTCCCCTTCTTTTAGAGTTTTTTCACAGTCCAGTGAGAGCAGTGCACTCCATGCCATTTAAAGTGACACTTTAATTACTAGTGGTTAATGGACCACTAACACCAGACTTTGAAGTGGCTGTAACTCAAGGTGCCCGCACAGCCAGCCTCAGCAGGAAAAATGTGTGCCACGGTATAATCCTTCCACACATACTGGTACAAGACATGCTGTGATAAGACACATAACTCAGTTTAAATGAGCGAATGAAATGAAAAACATAAAGGCTCACTGGACAAATCAAAGGAAAGCAATTATGGTATTAAGCTTTAAGTAATCTCTCTGAAAGCCTGGACATTTTGCCAACTAAAATAATATTTTAGAGAATGCAGGAGCATTTGATATAAAGCAAATGCATGTGTCAGATAATAGCCTACTCTTTTTATTTCTCAAACTAATTTGAAGTCCAGTGCTCAAAGTGTGCTGGCACTTACTGGTTAGCAGTTACGGTACTTCTACATTTTGGTGTACTCATGAATGGATTACTGAACAGGCCTACTGGGCACAGGCCCAGGGGTCCAAAGTGTCAGGGCCACCCTGGCCTTCACTTACAAAATGCCACTCAAATTAATACATAATGACCAGAAAGACGAATAAAACATGTACAAAGAGACACAAAATGACTACAGAGGAAAAGGAAAGACAAAGACTCTCTAAATGATGACAAAAAGATACGAAAATGACTATAAAAAGGGCAAAACAACCTCTCACACACACACACACACACACACACACACACACACAAACTACGAACAGGCATAAATCCACAGAGAGATAATAACCACAAAAATACACAAAACAACAACAACAAAAAACCTAAACAACTATTAAATTTGTGTGTCTTGCTCCTATCGAGAGGAAGTGGTAGGGCCACCTGCATGTCTGTGCCCGGGGGCCCGTTATCTCATAATCCGCACATGGGTGCACTGTGACTTTTTCTTGCGCATCGGCACTTCCCACAAGCTGCTCATACCCTTCTCTGCACTCTCCATATCAGGTTCTCTGAGTGATTCATATGGCCCTGAATAAACTGCATTACCCAGGGGGCACTTGGTGCACTACATTGGCCACCCAGGGGGCACTTAGTGACACTCATCTATTCCAATTCTCGCCTGCCTGCTTTTCTCTGATGGCTGCTTGTCTAGGTAGCGTTATATTACAGTATTGTTTGCCTGGCTCCAAATGGGCAACACAAATGAACAACAACACAGTCAGTTAGTCAAAAGTCAAATCCTACTTTTCTAAATGATGCAGGCTGTGAGCAGTGAAAAGCCTATTGATGTAAAGTCAGCATCAGCGAAACCACCTGCAGCTACCACCATCCCTAATGACGAGAGGAAGTAACCCAGTTTGTGTTGTTCACCAGTCATTAGTGAACTAACTCATAAAACCTCCTGTGGTAAAAGGGTAGTACTGGGACTTTTTTCCATTTCAAGCACTGTGTGAGTCATGTTTGTGAACTGACTGTTTGAAGGTCAGTTTATGGTCTGGCCATGTGACTATGAAAAAAAAAAAAAATCAATTAATGTGCTTCAAAGGAATGAGTCATTTATATGTAAAGGACCACGTTAAACATTAATGTTACCATTTAAAGTACTATACCATAGTCAGAACTGCCATTGAATGAACAGCAATAAACAAACAGGAGAAAAGTACTTCACACACACAGCGTGTCAGTAAGAATTAGAAAAACCAAAAGCAAGGATATATATATACAAAGAACATAACACACACAGTAAAATTAAAGTCATGAGAGATTTTTGGTTACATTTGGCTCCATCCATACAGACAAAGAATTTCTAATATGTACATATACACCAGTATCATCAGCATACCTTTGCAATTCTTTCCCTTGATACTGCTGTGGTAGGCCTAATGGTAGGGGGCTTAACACTGATCCTTGATGGACACCCACTGTTTAGTTCATATAACTGGAAAGTACATCATTGACATCAATACACTACATTCTGTTAGATAAATGTGAAAACATCTATGCCAATGTCAATAGTATAAAATAAATTTTAGAAAGTTAAAAAGTAAGACTGGCATGTTTGACTATCATCAGTCCATCAGGCTTTTGGTCTGACAACAATAAAGCCTCTGGGGGCGAGGGCCAATATTTCTGGCTGATCTGGAGTAGCCAGCGGATATCCAAGCCCAGACATCCTCTTCCATGCGCCAGTCATTTTGGCTATAAACACATTTCTGCATATCAGTGCAGATAAAGCTAATATAAAGCAAGCTTGTTGTCAAATGATAGCTGATGGTTTCCGAGATTGCATCGGCCGATGTGTACAGCCTCTCCACACAGACTGTTTACGTGCTGTTCAAACGTCTTGATCAGTACTTCTCTGAAAACTAAACGCTACAAATGAAAATCAGAGCTCTTCAGTTATCAAAAGCATGTCACGTCAGCTACAGATTCTGCATATGTATCCAGATATCTGTTCATAGAGATTAGACTATCGTATGTTTTTGCAAATATAAAAACACAACACCAACTATTTCTCCTTTATCAAGCCTATTATATTTGTTATTTGATTATATTTGTGCTCTCAGGTTTCAGGTAGCTGTTTCAGTGGATGTTCAGGTGCATAGAAGATAAGAATACCTCCGTATAGCCTCAAGTATTATTCTGAACAAACTAATGCTTCAGGCTAACTTGGGTGGTAAAGTTATGTGCAAAGCCTTTTTGTGGTTTGTGGTGGACACTCTCCTCTTGGATTATCACAGTGTGGTCGACAACCAGAAGAGAAGCAGAGGCAGACATGCCTTTCCTGGATTCAGAGCAGTCATAAAATCCTCCAGGCTCCTATTTCGACCACCTCAGCCATCCACTGTGCACCACCATAATCACTGCTCTGAGATATAGCCCAGAGAATCTCTGGTTTTCCAAAGAAACAAGAGACTGGTTGTAGATTTTCCCTGTTTTCAATTCCATCCTGGTGTCTAGTCACAATAAGGATGAGAATTCTGCTGACTTCTTCATTTCACGTGCTCATGGATATCCATTCTCAAACCACTAGTTGAATACTCACAGAGGAAACCTTTGAACGCTGGGTGTTCAAAAGCAGAGAGAGCATTTGGCAACATTAGCCACCAGCAGAGCCAAAAAATGCATGTTCATAACTTTTATGTATATGTGCTCAGTGAAAGGGTCACAGAAGCTAGCAAACACTTGCTTGTGCTTGGCCATTGCTTGAAATGTCCTTGCAAAGATGACTATACATGAGAGCAGTGCAATATGGCTGGGACTCCTGTGAAACATAGCACTGTAGCTTTGGCAGAATAATGTCTTAAATCCCACTCTAAGTATGCTGCATAACTCTGTGTCTTTAAAGGTGCACTGAGAGTACTGGAATTTGGCATTTTTTCTGCTGGGGGTCTGAGCAGTCAGAGTTTAATCCTATGAGTGATGGAAGCCTCTAAACCTGACCCCAACCCAACACCCACCATTAAACTCCCCTACCTGCGCCACACAAGGTGAAAGGCCCAAATGCTAAGCAGGGACCCACTAGTTTGACCTCTGGCTGCAGAAAAACCAGGATGGCAATAGCTGAAATGCTGAGTTTGAGGCTTCAAAATGGGAGTCCACAAACTAATGAGTGGTACCATGGTAGCTACTTCCATTATTTTTACAGCCTATGGTCAGGATGTCCTTGGTTGCTGTAATGTCCAAATCTGCAGCAAAATAAGATATTTTTAATTATATTTTTGTACAGGATACTAATATTACATTGCATCGATGGAGATGTTTGTGAAACTGCAGTTTGTGTTCGCTGTATGTGTTTATAGCCCATAACCCAACTCAGGTATTTCAAACTTCAGCTCTTCTTTCCAGAGTGTGGAGCAAGCAAGCATAGGGTACATGCTGAAGGTTCAAATGCTGTAAATAAACACTGGCTGCAGTTTCTACATCTCACATATGGATTTTAGTGCCTGTGTGATCTCCAAAGGCCTTGGGTCCGCTCCAGTCAAACTGGGCGACTCATCCTTTGGTGCAGGACTCCAAATAAAACAGAGCTGCCTAGCCAAGCAAAACCCACTACAGAGCTATTTTCCACCATCTGTGTGGCCAGGCAAAATACAAGAAAACCATTTCAACCCTGAGGCCTTCACAGATCAAGAAACACTAGATCAGTCAGATTGATGAAAAGGCCCAGTCAACACACTGTCAAGGCCTTTCCTAAAGTTGTCCGCTTCCTCTGTGGGGGTAAGTGAAAAGCTTCACCTAACCTTGCGTCTCTCCCAGCAGGAGAGCTGCTTCACAAGCTCTGCGCACCCCGCCCTGTCTGAGCAACCTTCCTGAACTGAAAACATTTGCTTTCTAACCAGTGTCTTTTATTTCTTCCCACCATTTGAGTCAGACACATTTCACCCATACTGACAACATCCTAAGTTCCCACACTGGTTCAAGACCTTCCAAGTCACTTGCCAGATATTCTTCACACTGCTGCTGTGTTCACCTGTTGCCAGTGTCTCCCAGAGTCTTCCAGCTGCTCTCTGCCGGCCTGCAACAGGGTCGTCCCTCCTCAGCATGGCTGCAGTGGCAGGGTCCTCAGGGCCTCATGGAGGGACTCAACTTGACTATCCTCTTTCAAAGAGGACTGAGGAGGACCACAAAACACCCAAGCCCAGCTGCTTGGATGGAAACCCAACACCAGCTGGGCTCTGAGAGACCAGTCAGGACAGGAAAGCCACGGATTATGGCCTCCACTGCCACACCATCTTCAGTAATGCCACTGTCGTCCTTGGCTGCCAGTCCACCTTCCTTCTCTGAGGAAAGGCTCCTCTGCGACAAAAGTCAGAGCATTTAAGGTCTCAGATGGAGGAAAGTGAATAATTGTAAAGGGGAAAATCAATATTCAGTGCACTTTTGAATTCTACATAATGTCTGTTTTTCTTCCATCCCCGAACTTTCCTTTCATGGAGCTGCAGCATGTTTTTTTGTTTTATTGTTGGGCTACTATTCTACAATTTTCAAGAACTGCTTTAACAAACCACTCAAACCCAAGACCTTGCTGATGATTCCTCCAGTGCATATTCTGCTGTTTAGTGGCAAATGCGATTGAGTTTCATTTCAGGAAATTCTTTCCGTGCTGTATTTTCAATCAGACAGGGGCACAGCTCTGCCTTGAAACTCTATGACAGGCCTGCTGCGGTGCCCCAGAGCATGCAATGAAAAGAGTCTTTATCTGCCACTCACTCAAACTCATTACCATGAATGACACCTTGCCAGAAACACTTAGAGTTGACATTACTCAAAAAACAATAAACAGTTTGAATGGGGAGTGTATCCACCTGCTTGAACGACAAATTATATGCCTCTCCCTGAATAATATGTAACCTTTTCATTCATACTTTTCTGGGCATTTTGCACAATTAAACCCACTGTGATGTTAAATCAAATGACACCTGCAATTGTTTTTTACAGACTGTAATTTCAACATAGCATTTTATTTTCCTTGAGCAATATCACTGATAAACACACCTTGACATAAATCACTCCTTGGACTGTTGTGTTTTCTCTCCTGAAGGTACGGAGCTCTTAATGAATCAAGTGTTTGGCAGTGTTCATGGTCACATGTTTTGATAACAGCAACATCAGATGACACAGTGTTCTGACTTGCACCTCTAAATACCCTGCAGTAATCTCACAAATGCAACACAAGAATTTACCTGGGTGACACTGGCACACGATCAGATCGAAAGTCCGTAAAGGTCGAGCTGACACATGGTGCAAAGACAACAGGACATGCCATATAGTGTGGGGTGGCAGTGTGAGACAAACCGTGGACTATACAGTATATATCACTCCACAGAAGTCTAAAACCGCCATCATCTTTGACTAAAAGACTTCTGCTGCAGCACATGATGAAGGAAATTATACTGACAAGAGTGACATGCATAAAATAAATTACACAAACTTGGTGGAGGGAAAAATTGGAATCGGGGGTTGTGTAAACTAAGCTGCTGTCTGTGCTGTCGACTCACTGCTGAGAGAGCAGCTGGTGAGCCGTCAAGGTGAAGTGAGCAGGGCAGGAACAACAACATACTGCCGTCACAGCTTGTGTCCCAAAAATGGTAATTACTTAATAAAATGGACAAGGGGAACAAGGTAAGACCAAAAGTTTTACTTGCACAATTTGTACATTTAATAGACCTATGTACTGTACGTTTTGGTGAGTAGCGAGTTAGACAAGATGTACAACTGTCTTTTCTATCCATTAAACATGTAGCTGCGATCAGCAGTAGGTTAGCTTAAGACTTAGCTTAGCACAAATGAAAACAAGGTCTAACTCTGCAGGAAAGAAATATTCCAACCAGCACATCTAAAGTTCACTTTATTCACATTTTATGTCTATGTGCGCTTAAAGGACAGTGTTTTATGGAGGGTTATATGCCAGGTGTTTGGACCAGGAGTTTCTGCTGGTTGCCTGGCGACACATAAAATGAGGAGCTGTCGTCATCACTGGTTTTGGTATGAATTAAACAAACACAATGTAACACGTTAATAAGTAAACTTTAGAGGTGCTGGTAGGCGGATTTTATTACCTTTGGAGAGAGGTATAAGGCTAGCTGTTTCCCCGGTTCCAGTCTTTATGCTTAGCTAAGCTAACCAGCTGCTGGCTTTGGCTTTAAATCTACTGCACATCTAAGAGTTTGATCTGAATTTCCTCATTTTACTCTTGGCTAGAAAGCAAGATGTTGAATTATTCCTTTAAGACTTTTTGGCAAAATTTGTCAAATACTAAACATAGCAAACACTGGCACAAAATATTTGAATTTAGCAGTTTTCAGCTTTAAAAAAATATGAGTTTCCACTTTTAAATGTCTGCAAGTCGCAGGTGAGACAGACAGAAAGAGAAAATGGGAGCACAGATGCTACCCGGCACTGAGGGCAATAGAGAGGCGGTGTGTTTGTGCACATTCCTGGAAGCCACAGCTCCTGTTGGCAGGTTGTCCTCCTGTGCCTGTTGGCTCTCCCAGCTCCACGTGTTTATGTCTTGAGTTTCTCTCCTCCCTCCCTCTCCAAATATTTTCTAATGCCACTGAAGAATGTATGAATGTTGTTGAAGTATTGGAGCGGTCATATCCAATGAGCAGGATTGTTGTTTTTTCTTTCAGCTGATACTTTATGAAGAGGCTGTACTCTCCCTCTCCTCCTAATCCCACTGACAATGAGCAAATGTTTGAGTGAAGATCAAATGTGAGATTGTTGCAAAAATGTAAATAAATGCTGTGATTGATTTCTGTACCTCACTCAGAAATATTTGCTTCTGGATTAACTTGAATGACTTCTTTGTTGAGCTGAAAAATGTTGGCTAAAAATAAAGCTGTGGTGTAATGGAGGGTTTCTGTGGCCCCTAGTTTCTCTTGCCGGTGGGCTCACAGTGGGTCTGCGGGGCCTCTGGCTCTCTGATTCAGCCCACATATATTCCTGCATTTTTCATACATAAATAAACAGAAACCACACAGTCTGGCCGCGACGTGACAGGAAAGGTATAAACTACACAACCGCAATGTAGGGACCAAACCTCACAGAGCTCCGGTATGGAACTTAAGTGAGATGGAGACTTACTTATAGCTGAAGTTACAGCCAATAGTGTGAAATCACTGTTAAAGGAATACTTTGACAGAGTTAGATGACAATATGAATTCCACTCTCATATCTGTGTTAAGTATTGAGCTGAAGCCAGGAGGTAAATAGCATAGCTTATCATAAAGACTAAAGGCATGGGAAACAGCCAGCCTGGCTCTGTGTAAAGTGTAATCTTAACCATCAGGCACCAGTGAAGACCAGCACAAAATATCAGCACAAACTACACAAAAAACAACAACTTGTTTTACTTTTTTACTTTTGTACTGATTAAAGACATTTTAAATATAATGTGTTAATTACCCTTGTCATAACCCGGCTCACAGGCAATGACAAAAGCGGAGAGACACAGCGCGAACTCATATACAAAAGTATATTTATTTAAATAAAGCAACGTAAATAAGCATAATGCAGGTATGGGATGTGTTAGTCAGTGTGATCAGTAGTGTACATGTGGATGTGTGGAGCATGCGAGGTGTGATGTTGTGGAGATAACCTAAATAAACAAAAAAACCAAACAAAAGTACGGGCGCTGGCGAAGAGTCGGGAGAGAGAGAGAGAGAGTGCGGCGTCAGTCCGCAATGCTTATATCTGTCCACGCACCGGGCCCAGGTGCTCCTGATCCAAACAATCAGCTGATGACCTCGGGGAAAAGACAACACATCATGTCACCAATTACATCATCAACATAGCATGAACTACCAACCAACGCAGCCAAGCAGGGCCGTCACACCCTGCATTCATGTGGTGTCAGAATTTTTAGAAAAATGAGTTCCACACTGCTAAAATGCATGTGAACACCCCCACAAGTTGAAACAACATCGCTGAAAATCGGTTAAAATTTTGGTACACAAGTTGCCAAGTTAACCTCATATATGTAGAAAAATGGCGGAGGAAAGTCAGTGTTTGGTTGGTGGTATTGGATGTCAACTTTTTTGCTTACATGTAATTTGTAGTATGGAATTAGGTTGTAATCATTAGTTGCAGTCCACATAGTGACCTAGATTAGTTAGAAAAGTCCGGTAAAGCAATATTTAAGTAGTTTTAGGGGATGTAAATGCCCAGCAACAAGTCTGGGACAAAATCACTTTGTAATAGAGTGTGCCAGGGCTGACGTCAAAACCCGGAAGTTTAGCATCGCGCTGGTTCCCGGAAGAGAAAGTCAATGTGATTTTTGCATTGCGTTTTGGATTATGTCAGAAAATAAGCTCTGTGGCTAACACAAGTTTATGATACTTACAGGTTTTGTTCAGTGAGATAATCTTCACATATGAACACCTTTCATATCGCATTTGAAGCTTAAATGCGATCGCCAGAAGTAAAAAGCTAACGTTAGGCTTTAACGGACTACATGACTACTCCACGGTCGCGTGACTCTTGACATCACTGCCACTAAGCTTTCAACTGATTTCGGCCGCTTTATTTTAAAAACATTGTATAATGGGGAAATCGGAGTGTTTAAGCTAAATAAGAAGCTGTAATGGCGGACTGCCAGCACTCTCGTCTGTTTGGGGGTGATGACGTTTAATGTCCCCAACAGGGTTTGTAGTCGTATTGAGCAACTTGTTAGCAACCGCCTTTTTTACGACACGTAAAAGTTTCAAAATTCACAAGTAGGGTATTTACTGACGTGTTTTATGTCGTAGAACAAGACCTGAAACTCGCTTAAGCTTTTGTTAACCACAGACCTTATTTGACTTTTAGACGAGAGAACCGGAAGTGCTAAAAGCGCTAACGGAGTTCCGGGTTTACTGGCACACTCTATATAAAGCTTGAAATTGTTCTTAATGTGTTGTCTAAATGCTCTGAACAATACAATACAACACATCTTCTTTGTAGCGTCCATGTTGTTTCCACATTACAACTTAAAGCTCATGAACACGCCAAAGGCGGAAGAACGACTTCCCAACTGGGAATGGGACCATCTGAGGAGAAAGTGAATGTGGAGGTGTTGGTAGGTGTAGTTTTGAACTTTTTAATGAGCTTAGATGGCTGTTTTGTCCCTTTATAACTTATTTAGCTAAATATACTATAATATATGTAGCAAACAGACTTGAGAGTTATATCATCTCATCTAACGCATGAGCCTATTTACCAAAAGTCAGACTATTCCTTTACCATCTACTCACTGGGTATGACTGTGAATAGTGTAGCCTACTCAGTCATTGAGATTAATGTGAAGCTAGAGCTAGGATTTGGTCAGCTATTAGCAAAAAGAGTAAAAGCAGGGAAAACAGTTGGCTCTGTCCAAAGGCGACAAAACCAGGCTACCCGCACCTCTAAAGATTTATAATTAAAGGTCCAGTATGCAGGATTTAGAGGGATATATTGGCAGAGATATAATATTCATAACTATGATTTTATTAGTGTATAATGATGATAATGAAACTCAGTTGTGTTGTAGGTACCTTAGAATGAGTCATGTATATCTACTTATGGAACAGGAGTCCACCATGTTGTTCTACAGTAGCCAAGAACGGACAAACCAAACACTGGCTCTAGATAGGGCAATTTGCATTTTCATGCTTCATGTAGTTCTCCTATGTGCATGGCACACAGTAGAAGTTTGAGTAGGTTGCAACCTCACTGCTAGATGCCACAAAATCCTTCACATAAGACCCATTTTAGTTTTAAGGGGGATTGTGTGTCCCACTATTTCTTGGCTGGGCACAGTCACTTCCTGAAGTCCAGCTGTTCCTTTAGTAACTGGTATCTAGTAGTATGACAGTCTCCAGAAGCAGTGACAGACATGATGTGTCTTAAAAAAAATCCTTAAAGATGAAGATAGTACTTGATAAAAATGTAAAGCCTCCATTTTGACTTTTACTTTGTCGTGTGTGTGTGTGTGTGTGCGCATGTGTGTGGACAGCCCAGACCACATGATGAAAAGTACAGCGGCCAGTTTGTCACAGTATGGGGTTTTAATACTAAAACAAGGCTTCAGTGGATGATCTAAGTGAATCAGAACAAATAGGCCTACATTACATACAACAGTATAGGCCATATTGTATGGTATTCGACAATATTTTTTAAATCAAATTAAAAAAGAAAGGAATTTCACAAAGTGTTACCTTGACCTTATTAAATTAAGAAGCTCTATAAAAACTGCTTCATAATTTAAAACCATTAAGCTGTACTTCTCCAAGTAGTACTAGATTTCAAATATTTGAAAAATGTTGGATTTCTTATGTTGAATAAATCTCTTCTTAAGTCTCTGAATATAAGAGGCTTTATTTAAAAGACTCTGCCAATTTCTTCTCTTCAGGCAAGTTTCCCTCTTTCCCACAGTAAGTCTGTCTCCTCTGAACCACCATGGGCGGAGAGGACACATCTGCTGCAGCCGTGCAGACGCATTGCCGATGATTACCGCAGGTAAACTTGCTTATTACTGCACTGAAAATGAAGGGCTATGTCTGCCAATGGGGACAACAAGTGTACACACCATACACTCGTTTCAACATCTTTGATAAACAAGGCATACATGCTTCAACAGGACAGCATATTTAAGACTTCTGGGAGTATACAAACTGGGATTTTGAGGGTGATGTGATTTGTGTGCACAGCTGGCACTTTCCGTATATTTAGATGTATACGTTTGGTAAATTTCTCATTGCAGAGAACAGATCTAGGAGTGAAAGGTGCCTGCTCTGGACTGTTTCAGCTGCTGCCAACATCTCAGAGTGGAATATTTACCTTTCACTCTAAAACCGGGAAAAGGGAAGCCAATATCCAACACCAACCTGTGTATTCAGCAGCTGTTTGCTCAGGTGAATAAACCCTAATTTAGGCTATTTCTGTTTATTCAGAAAAGGGGGGTTACTAGTAATGTTGTAAAACTATCATTCATTAAGAGCTGCAATTCAGAGTTAACTTAATGCCAAATAAACCCTGCAAAGAAAATGATGCTTACCATGTGTGTAGATGTAGGAGATATTTGATTGATGTAGCTCTTAGTCTCTATTTGACCCCTTATTAATATGCAAAGTGGACTGATATGTTGTGTTAGGTACATGCCATGTATCATTGGTTGATGCAACATAATGATCTGTATCTTTGGAAATAAAACCTCCTTAATCAGCAAGCAGTTATAAACTCTTTTACTCAACCACTTTACAGGAGTTTCCCTTAACAAATTCCCCTCAATGAGAAGAAATGTCGAGACTGGCCTATACATCCAAGCACTGGAAAAAAAATCCCACTGAAATAAAGAAATGTTTTATGGGAACAAGTAGATTCATAACAGGCAAGCTGTCAGGGACATTTTCCACTCTAAACATGAGCCCAACAGGAAAGTGCAAATGAGCAACCAAACAGCTGTTAAAGTTTACAGGCCTGCAGCAATTTAGTCATCCATTAAAAGAGCAAAAGTTTGAAAGAGTTGTTTACTTGAGGTCA
This sequence comes from Epinephelus moara, assembly GCF_006386435.1. Lineage (NCBI taxonomy): Eukaryota > Metazoa > Chordata > Actinopteri > Perciformes > Serranidae > Epinephelus > Epinephelus moara. The sequence continues at coordinate 12,751,516 of NC_065513.1, forward strand.
TACGTGACAGCCCATGCTGTGAGAATAAGACAGACATGGGGGAGAGACAGTGAGACAGCCCCTTTTTCATATTTGAGATCACAAACGTTCAGACAATGTGAGTAAACTTGTAAAAACATTTACACACTGAGGTAAAGTTGTTAAATTCCCAACAAACTAGTGCCAATCAAGACACTGGCATAGAATCTTAGACTTACCAAAGAGGGACTTTGGTTTCCTCCCACGTTGGCTTTTTAAATACAGGATACAGACGGAGAGTTTTGCCCCTAATTCATAGATGTGCGCTTATTTGCCAAAGGAAAATAAGGTCCACATTGACATAATCTGAAATTAAAACCCGTCTGTGCCAAAAGCAGGTCAAAGTTTTCACTCATCTTGCTGCACTGACACAAAATTTTTCACAGACATTCACGATCCCTAGAATATTAGGCATACTGACTTTGGTGAACCCTTCTTTTTTCCTCCCATGCCTCCTGCAAGTTGACATTTGTGGTTTTGATTAAATGTCTCAATAACCTTTGAATGGATTGCCATGAAATCTGGCACAAATATTCATGTTCCCCTCAGGATAAATTGTCATCACCTTTCATCTAGTGCCATATTCAAGGCAAACTTTTAATTTGTCCAGCACTTTGATTTATGATCAAACACCTGCAAAAGTAATTAAGTTCCCTTTGTGTTTGGTGCTAATTAGAAAATCATAGTAAGTTCGTTAGCATTTAGCTCAAAGCACAACTGTGTCGAAACAGCCTCACAATGGCATTGGCATGGTTGTCAACTCTTAGTCTTGCGCAATAACTTGGGATGGACGATTTTTAAAAAGCGGACCTCGCTTCAAAGCAAGTTGGTAGTGCTCGTTTCTTTTTTGTATTTATTGTCATAATTAGTTTTCCTCCACTCTTTCTCTGGCTAAAATAAAATAGAAGTAGAGCTTTCCATCTCTTATTAGCTGTAAGAGAAGCCTCCCACTCTGAGAAATGCTCTGCATCTTCAAATGCAGAGACCTTTGACATAAAATAACACCCTGCTCCTTCTAGACATGCCTAAACATACACACACAAAACCACACAGGCTTTGGCATTGGCTCGTCTGCATTCATCTGCATGAGTCGTTAGATTGCTGAGTCACAGAAAGCTATAGACTCTGAACTATAAAGAGCTATGGCTGACAACATAAACTGTTGGATGCAAATTAAGCTGTAAAATATATTGCCTCTGCGGTCTTGGCTTTGGTGCAGGCGAGGGTCCTTGTTTTCAGTCAGACAAACAGGATAGCAGTTACTGCAGACTGTACCAAGTTCACCAGCAAATTACAAAATGTATGTGCTTTACTCTTATCGACGTCATTCTGTCACGTATATCAGCTATAGTATCTTAATTTGCAGTGTATGGCATCAGTCTTTGTGTAATTTGCACCAGTGGCTAACTCACAAAAGACAGAACGTTTGTTGTGCATAAAAAGTGGCCCACTATACGAGTTTAAATTCAAGTTTGGAAGGTGACGCCATTCCACCTCTCCTCTGCTTTCCCTCCCTCTGTATGTTTGTACAGGTGCACGCGTGATGCATGTGTTACAGCCACTGTGTGACTGAGCACTGACCCACTTCCACCATTTGGCAGGTCAGCACTGCTGCCTCTGTCCCGAGCAGAGAGACCGTGAGGCCAAGCAACAAACAGCCCTCTGTCACTGGGAAGAAGCTGTATTTAGTATTATACGGACAGTTCAGCCTCACGAATTAGTGCCCCAAGAATGACGTTACATACTTGCCAAAAAATTATGGAGGTTAGGTTTATGCAAGTAAATTTACTTTGGTCAGGTTTAGGAGAAGAAACATGGTGACAATGTATCTAAAAATTACATTTAAAGTTAAAGTTAAAGTTAAATCAAAAGTAAAATGGCTCTAAACACTGGTCTCCTGGGAAAAGTCCTGTGTTTTGTGACCTATCACCCCACCTTCCAACCTCACTGGACCACTCCCTTCTTTACCACCATCAAAGCAATGGTCACTTGATTGCAGCCTTCCCAAATATGTGGGTCATACACATATTACTGGCTGATGCTTACGCAGGATATATACGAAATTTGGTGCATAATGGAAATTAATTACAAGATGGCACTTGACTTGTGGTGTTCAAAGTGCCAAAAAAAGGGAAAATACAACAGCAGTGTCTCAGAAGTCATGACTCAGTTACTCGAGATAGTGTAGTAAGTGGTTAGTCGGTTACTACGCCTGCCACCAAAGGAAGTGTCTATCCACTGCTAGCTCACTTAGCACCACTTAGGTAGCTAACGTTACAGCTCAGCCAAGGAGGATGCCATTAGTGTTAACGTCTCATACTGTCTGAACAAAAGCCTCTCATCCATGAGCAGATGCGCACTTCCTTCTGTGCAGTGATTCAGTTGGTGGGTGTGGTTTGGTAGAGAGAAAATAGTTCCTACATGAAACTGCTCTCAACAGAGACATTGCTGTTGAGTTTTTCAAATGTATCTGTGTGAGTGCCATCTAGTTTCATTATATTCAAGAGAAGGCAGACATATCTACGGTCGATATCTCCAACATTTGGCAGCTCACACCAAAATAATCTAGATTGATAAATAGCATTAGAGGTAAGAGGAAAAATATGTATTTTTGATTTTGGAGTGAACTGTCCCTTTAACAGCTGTAAGGGCTCTTACATTAACTATAATTATCCTTCTTGACTTGACTTCTGCAGTCACTGTTCCACATATATATTTATAGTACTGTATGCATATACATGTCCACATGGAACATATCGTATGTACCATTTGAAATCTGCACACAAAAAGCCTGTAATGTAAGCATCCTATAGCACTACTGCTATTATGATTAACACCTTGGCTCTGCTGCTGACCCACCACCACCTTTAACCAAGCATTTAACAGCAAGAAGTTTGTCAAAACACAGCCAGAGTAATGGGTGGCAGAAACAATCGGCATGGCAACCATCAGGATGAAGGGGCCTGATGGGAAAAGGGAGAGTTGGGTTGCACAGTATGGCAGGAGCATAATTAAACCTGAACTTCGGGGTTAGCTTACATTAACTCCTGTGCCAATTCAAGCATATTAAAATCTGGAGCGTCAGCAGGCGAGCGTGTCCCCATGTGGTCCCCACGCTGGCTCCCATTCTTCACAGCAGCACTCCCTCATCATGTCGCTTTTCTGTTTCACACTGTTACCGTCATCAAGGAGGCTCAAGACACACATTTCATAAATTTGAAACAATAACATTATCATTCACATGTAATAATGTCAACATGGCAAGTCGGGCATTTTGATTGGCAAGATGTGTATATTATGGCAGCATGCTGGAGAGAACAGACATGCTATGAAGCATACACCAAACCTTCTGCCCACTGGATCCTTTCTGATTTTAATCAGGACAGAAGAGAAGAGAAGAGAAGAGAAGAGAAGAGAAGAGAAGAGAAGAGAAGAGAAGAGAAGAGAAGATTTCATTCATTTGTTCATTTTATTTGCAGCTTTAATATGTTTGGTTCAAAATTATATAGTAAACTTAATTTCTCTTTGCCAAAATCCAAACAGGCCACTAGATGTCTCCTGTTACTGCTTAGAAGCACACTCAGGCTCTAGTGCTGCATTTATAGAGGTGCATGATGAGCTACACTGTCATCAGTGTTGGGGAGTAGTTGACTACATGTAGTTTAAATTACTAGTTTAACTACAATGTGCAGTAGTTGGGTGGCAGTTTAACTTATCTATCTTAGTAGCTCTTCCAGTAGTTAACGAATTTGACATTTATGTAGTTAATTATAAGCTACATATTCTCATGACGTTTTTTGGCTATACAATGAGGCAGAATGAAATATTTTCCCAGACGTTTAGCATTTTCCCGATTCCACCCTAATAACTGCTCCCTGTGCTCTCCTAAAACACATCCATGAACTGCCTAAGTGAGGATTGGCCTGCCCTGGTCCCTAAATCAAACACATCTTCATAAGGAGTGGAAGTCTCCTTTATTCTAAGACTGCAGTTCATTTATTTGTCCATATCTGACTGGGAGCTGTTTGCTTAAGGGAGACAATTTTAGGGCCCGCAGGGAGACTTTATGAGCCTAGGGAGACTCACAGGCTGACACTGCTGATGCTGGCTAACAGTGCCAATGTTAAGTACAAAATCAACCAAAAAAATAAAAGTGGGTATCAATGGACATTGCAAACAGAAGCATTCCAGCATATGATCTGACCTACTGAGGTACTAGCTAAGTGAGTCAAGTTCAGCTGGCCAGTCCAGCCCATCAGTCCACCTCCCTGCCATCTCCTCTCTCCCCAGCTTGGCCATTGAATGCTGGGAGTGGCGTGTGAATCTGTTTCTCTGCCAGCTTCCTGCACTGCAGCTCTCAGACCTCCGTCCTGCATCTTAATGGTCTAAATTACAGCACCGCATTTGACGGCTGCCTGGCAGAGAGCGGGTTCCCACACCTGAGAGCTGACAGGGCAACAAGGCTGATTGCTGCTGGCAGAGGTTAGACTACTGCTGCTGGACAGGGAACAGTCATCTCAGCCATAGCTGTAGAACTATTCTGTTTAACTGCTGCCGTCGCACCCCCCCTTCTTTACTTTCTGGGAGGAGGCCAACCATTTTGGGTGTGCGCCTGTTTTCACGGCGCTGAAAAGGAATATTCTGACAAGCTGACATGCCTGTCCAAAAACAAGTGACAGTTGAGCGTCAGAGAGTGTTTTGGTGGGGCTCTAGGTGTCGGGTTGACTCCCTTTGACCTCAAACTGCAGGCGGATGGGAAAGCAGGCGCAGTTCCACATCAGGGACTAAACAGACAACTTCCCCGAGTGGCTGCGACACTGGGCGGTGGCAAAGGGTGAGGCTGCAGTATATCAAATTTAGCAGTAAAATCTAAATACATGTCAACATTAAAAATAAAGTCTCCTTTAAATAAAAGCCTGAGCTTGAAACAACCCAGCTCCTTTTTTTGACTCTCAGCAGACACTGCATTTCGTGGGACATGAGTCAACAGACTGGGAGGTCAGTGTGAGAGGGAAAATGAACAAGTGACACACTTACCTCCTTTAACAGCTACCTTTGAGGTGTACTAAATACACTATAATGTAATGCAGTATAATGCAATCTTGCAAGCAAGTTTTAAACTGAACTCGTCCAACAGCTGGGATGGAGCGCCGTCACCCGCCATTAGTACACTTTGACAGCCAGACTCACCTCATCTTAGCTGAACCTCTGACAGACCCTGACTGTGCATTTGTATGAGTTGAAAAGCTCTGAAAATACTGGTAACCAAATTCCTGATCTGCATGCGGTTTATCAGAGCAGCAACCAAAACCACTACTAGGTCTGCATCAGATGGAGGTCTGGCCCGTGTTCACTGAAGCATGGGTGAGCCCGTCCAAAAGAGGCTCAGGCAAATTGGTGTCAGCTGTTGAGATCCTCACAGATTTGAGGTGCACCTCCAAGAACTGATTTCAATCTGTTTTTTTGTTTTAACGTTTTTTTGGGCTGAAGTAGTTTTGCTTCAGTTTGATTAGACTGTGTTTACTGGTGTTCCTGGTTTGCACTGGAGAAACGTTTTTTACTTTGCACGTCTGTGAGCAGAGTGAAGGGGTTGCCGGAGGCTGCTGGAGCACAGATTGTGTGTCTGGGGCTAGAAGCAGGGCTCCTTCCTGTCTCTCACAGGATGTGGGGTATCCTGTCTGGCAGCAGCAAAGAAGGGCGCCCGGCTTCAAAGGCAGGAGGAAGTGGTCAGGGGATGGAGAGAGGTAGGCAGGACGGGCTGAGGAGGCAAACAAGGCCAAAGACTGAGCCCTGCAGCGGTGAATGGCCTCTCAAGTTCTTGGATTCAGTACATTTCAACATGAATTCAATAAGCATGCCGTAATTTTGGACAGAGATGTTATGCTTTTGCTTCACTACATTTAAAGAAAGTCAAAACGACACTCTAACATTCCAGATACGTATTTAAGAAGATACTAATAAAGTACAAATACTCCATTCAATGTTGTTAATAGCTTTACAAAGCACATAAGTGGAGTTCAGTTTCCTTCCTACAGACCCTTGTTCTATTTACAAGTGAGGGGGCTCTCTGAAAGACACTTGCAAATCTTGACTTCGAAAATATGTGCAGTTGGCACGGGGAGACGCACCCTGTTCCACTGGCATCTGAGTCATGCCACAGTCAGTGGCAAATGTGTCAAGAGGCATGTATGCATGCACACACAAACACACACACACACAGCAAACAAATGGGAGGTAAATAACAAGTGTCAAAGGATAAATAATAGGAAGAAAGAAGGAGGAATAAAGCAGGGAACAAGGGAGGGGGAGAGATTCCCTAATTACACGTGTAACAGTAAAGTATGGGGCTTTTAAACTCATTACTCTCTCCTGTAATTTTATGCTTGTCTTGCAGGCTGACTTGCAGGAGATCAAAGGCTAACGCTGAGAGAAGCAAAGTAGGAATCAAGTAATTATCACTTAAAAGATGAAGCATCTTTGCTTGCCTTCACTGTAAACCCTTTTCCTCTCCACATGTGTTTCACATTAGCCGTCCTGTGCCCCACATTCACATTCTAAGACCACTAAGAGGGCCTGACTAAAAGGAGGCCCGAGGCACAAGGAAGCCTATTTATAGACCTGGGTCACAACAAGCTGCCACTAATTAGTCAGGTTCATCACGGAGCGGGAAATGCAGTGAAACATAGGAGAAGAGAAATGCTGACTGTAAAGGAGTCAAACTGGGTTGCTGGAAACATGGGTTTTAAGTTTAAAGCAAGGCAGTAATTATAATATATATATGTTTGCTATGCTACAACAGGCAATCACGCACTGCTGTGTGAAATAATGTTCGGCAAATGTTATCATATAATTTCTTTATAATATAAAAGGATTTTTTTTTTCTTTTGTCTTAGATCTGCTTCTAACCAGCAAATCTGTCATTTATTTACTTATTTATCTGTTTATTGGGAGGATGGCTGCACAAATAAAAGAAACCCACAAATGCATTTTCTTTATTAATAAAGATTTTAAAATTACACTAACCATTGTAATATCTTAGTTTAATGTTGTTTCAATGCATTATGGTCATTTTATGTACAACAAGCAAAACAAAAGAAATTGCTAGTATGCTAATGTCTTAGTAGCTAACTAGCTAGCTAATGTTACATTGCTGATTTGTGTATGACAGTTCTGCATTTTGACATAGGCCATACGACTGGCAGGGTCGGAGCACAGGTTGCTAACATTCTGCTAAATAAGTGCTAGTGGTCTGGTAATGAAACAGTGTTCTTTTTTATTTGATGACTTATTTCATTGATAGCGAGAAACTTTAGTAAAAAAACAAATTGCAAGCATTCTGACAAACATCAAAAGGATGCACGCAAAAGAAATGACCACTGCAGAGGGCACATTTGCAATGTCTGACAATGCTTGTCTAAATATCAAACAATACCCGTTGTTATTCCGTTCCGAGGGGCAAGGTGGGACTTGAAAATGCAGGGTAGGAGTAAAATAAGAAATGGGACTAGGTCCAGTATTCACTCTCTTTTATCTCTTGGTTGGTTGGTTTTCGCCAAGTCCTGAGGGAGGTATGAGGCTCTTTAGCTGCAAATTGCTCCACAATGTTTACCAGCTTCACAGATTTTGTCTGTCTGCTGTTTGGTCTGGCCAAGTAGCGTAGACTTGCTTTATCAGAGAATTTTTTGCTAAAAGACTGGTGCCTACTGCAGCCGTAAACTACTCTAATGAGAGCACAAAACAGGTAAGTTAAGAATGTGAAAATCAAAACAGTGTGGGTTTTGCCTTGGAATAGAAAAAGATTATATTTCTGGATCTGTTGCATCGATTTGTATCTATTTTTAAAAACTGTCCTTTGTGGGTCCAACAATGTCATAGGAGTGCAATGTTAAATCAATGGAGTTCTCTTTAAGAGGTTCTATAGTCAAAAGATTATTGCTCTCTGGCAAAACTATACAGGCTACATAAACTATAATTTAATAATATTTGATTTTTAAAATGTTTTAAGCAGGTGTGAATGTAAGTGTGAATGTGCTAGTTTTGTGACTGTCTTACTTTTTGCCAAAAACATGCTGAGATTTCCACATCTCCAGTTGTCTGCACACTGCAGTCAAACCTTTAAGCATAAATATATGAAAATACATTGGACAGTAAACTCGACTGAGCCAGAAAAGTAATAATATACGTCCATTCATGTACAGTTCCAAAATCCACTAATGTTGCATGTGGTGCGATTGAAATACTTGGCTGGATTCTTGTTTGGTCTGTGGCTCGGAGATGGGGGGAGTTACTCCTCACAAGAGCAGAAACGTTGGAATAACAAAATGCTCTTAATGCCAGAACCTCCTCATAGATCCTGCCAGGGTGTCAACATGCCCCGCAAGAATGTGCTGAGCTTCACTGGCCAAGGGTCAGTCAATTATATGTTTGTGTGTGTGTTCAGGCGCGTGCAGTATTAATGTGTATGTTTGTATCTGATCTGTGTCTATCTGTGTGTAGGTGAGCATGAGAGGGGTTTAGAGTGAGACAGTTGGAGACATGAGACAAAGACATCAGGTTAAGGAGGCTGATTAGTGCCTGAGGAGAACAACCGCAGACCAACAGTAACCAATACAGCCAGTTACACTGAAATGAAACAATGTAACTACCGTAACATTGCAGGGTGAGTGATGAGGTTCATGCTACTATGTCAGCATGTACCCACCATGTTGAGGTGTCCTTGAGAAAAACATGTTGGGCTCTAGTTTCCCAGCGCAGCGCAGGGTGGCGCAGGGTGGCGAACCCCGCACAGAGCTAGTTTCGAGCAGCGCAACCCGAGGCGCGCTCAGTTTGGTAGTTTGGCAGACCGATGTGCACTGAGATGGGTGTGGCGGCGCAGCAGGGGGAGGTGTCAACAGATACAGCTTGGCGCAGAGACAGTTTCGTGCCAAAAGGCTTCGCTGAAGGTGCGCTAAAAGCTTGCCAGCTAAAACCACGTCTACTGTCAACGCAGGTGGAGCGCAGCCGGTGTAAGTGGAAGTTTGGCTGACCGGCGGACAGTGTGCACACATTACCAAAACCTCACAGGCAGGTTTCCAGAATGTCAGGCACATTAACGATGCAATAAATAGCCAAAAAACACTATTCAGTGCAACTATCTGCAATCAGCACATAAATGTATCTCTTTATCGACTGTCCCGTCACATCTGATGTCAGATCAAAGGGGATTGGCACCGTTTGGCATGTTTGGCACGCGCAGTGTTGGTTAAGGGTTACTTTAAAAGTAATCAAAGTATGTTACTGTGTTACTTTTTAAAAAAGTAACCAGTTACTTTACTGCGTTACTCCCTGAGTAAAGTAACTCAATTACTTTAAAAGTACTTCCAACGTTACTCCCTGAGAAAAGTAACTCAAGCACTTTTAAAGTACTTTTGAGTATTCTACATTTCCTATTGGCCAATGGACCACAGGGCGCTAAGCCTACATTTT
>NC_065513.1:12761085-12776403 GCF_006386435.1 Epinephelus moara
AAATAATAGTTAGCATGTTAGCCGTTAGCCTAGATACAGCCGTAGCGTCAGACCTGTTAAAACGTAATTGAATGGGCATCCTTTCAAGTGCAAAGTTAGTCCACTAAACAAGCTTTTTCTCCACAAAGACCGCCTCATATTGTTAGGATAAATGTCAGAGAACATACAGAAAACGACATGTAAACGTGTTGTCTTACCTTACCGGTGTGATGCCATGTTTGTTGTTTATCATTTAGCTAAGGCTGCAACCAGTCACACACACCACCGCACAAGTATAAACAGCGCAGGCCAGGCCATGGTTGAGGCTACGGTGTTAGCTCTGCGTGGAGCGGACACAAAAGTTAAAAAACGGCTTAATTGTGCATGTAAACATACAGGCTGTTCCCACTGGGCATTGCATATGTACTTGCTAAATATAAGTTCACAATAATGATATTATTGTTAAATGAAATTGAAAAAAAATAATTGCTGTCAGTCAGTTTAATTATCTTTATTGTGCATTTTATCTCTTTTTTTCTGCAAATGTAATACACATGTGGAGAGTGTCTGTAACTGCAACTGTACGAAAAAAAAAGCAAAAAACAGTTAATGGATGAGGGAGAATGGAAAGAAAGAGAAAATATTTAAGAAGCTCTTGATTACTACACTTTATTATCATGCTTAATATTAATATATCAATATTTCATTTTAAAATTTTGATACGGTCAGTTGTTACTGTATATTGTGACACCCTGATCTCAACCATAATTGAAATATTTTCTTATTATATATATTGTATGTTTTTTGTGTTTTTAGATTAATTTACAAAATGTATGTCACGTGACCAATCAGCAAAATGTATTTAAAGGAACAGGAAACAGGCTGATGAAGGACATGTGGCTGAAATGGAGTCCTCAGTCTCTGAGTCATGTCAAGTTGACTTTAAAATTAAGTGTATGAATGTATATTCCACTGTATCTATTTTGCACCGCAGGTCAGTGAATGTGTTTGTTCTCTGTTTTGCAGAGTGGCTGTTTGAGTGCACAGTGCAGAAGTTGGTGTTGGTGATCACATGTCTGGAAACCAATGAGGTGCTGGAGAGATGGCAGTTTGACATCGAGTGTGACAAATCAGCCAAGGAGAGCAGGTCAGCTACTGTAACTGTCTACTTGTCTTTGAAGAANGTGTAAAACCCACTCCACGCCTTCTCTCCTCCCTCTTTCCGACTTGCGCAGGTAGGAGGGACAGAGGTGGGAAAGAGGAGTAGCTGCGCCAGGCGCACGGTGTGCCAAACTTGCAAAATCCGCCTGGCCACACCCAGTTGGCAAAGCGCAGGTGCACTGTGCCTCCGCCTCGCCCGGTCTGCGAAACTAGAGGCCTTTGTGTCTGACACTGACTTCTGACCTGCTCACGAGTAAGCAAACTCAAGCTGGTATCATAATAATGTGGGTAATATGTGTGAATGAACTGTGGTTATCTTCTCTCCATCTTAACGGAGCCCAGATCTCTGTGCACATCTCTCACCTCAAGTTTTCAAGGTGTTTTAGGCTGTTGCTCGAACTACAGATTGTACTTCCGCATTTTTGTATGCCCGCCACCACCAACACAAAGATATAGAAGCAGCTCGAGAGAGAGACCCACCTCTCTCCCAGAAAAAATGTACAAAAAAGGCAGTGCTGAACAAATGAAAACCAAGATTCTGTTACTGTGTTGCCTTTTTCTCATCAAAAATGTCTTCATAATCATATTTTAGTGCACTGTTTGGCTGTAAAACAAGAATCTGTGAACAAGAAGCTGGCACCATACGGTTTTCCGTATCATAAAAACAGAGGCTGAGGAAACTGAAATCAGATGGTATAGTAAAGCAGTGCTGATCAAATCTAAAACCAATATTTTGTTACGGCGTTGCCTATTTCTTACATAAAATGTCTTCAGAAACATATTTTAGTTTACTGTTTAACTGTAATTAGAGATCTTTTGTTACCATCAGGCTGCCATATTGTTTCCTGTGGAAAAGCAGCTACGCTCGCATTACATCATAAACTACTTGGAGCGTTTATTAGTCAAGTGCGGCACAGTGCATTCTGGTAGTTGTAGGTTTTCTACCTCTTAAACAAAAGGAAATGCCAAAGCCCATTTCCTCAGTTTTCTCTGGTCATGTTTTGCCAATTTCATAAGTATTTGTGTCTTTCTACTGTATATACATCTGTAATTCCAATATGCACACCCATGAGTTCTTGGTGCATGAATTATGAGTTAATTTTAGTTAAATCATAAAGTTAATGGCCTCGTGCAAATATTTACACATATGTGTGATACGCTGCAGCAAGGTGCATATTTTTTTTCTCTTCTCACAATATGCACATCATATCTCAGTCCTGTTTAAGGGAACTGGGTGTGGAATTTTTCAACTCCGTTTTGTTCGGCAGCTGTTGCTCAGAGCAGCAGAGTGTGCAGGCCAACTCGGCCCACACACTGTGGGGATGAGAAGTGGTACAACCAGCTCACTGGACTGTCCCATAATCCCTGTTGGTAACAGAGATCAGTCACAGTGGATTGGGAAAAGGTAGAGGATGACCTCTGTTCTCTGTGCCTCATGTATGCATGTGGGAATTTCTCCACAATGTGTATGTACATACGTCCCCTGGGTATAAGCTCCCACTTTGTCCGGCATATTGGGGTGAAGGTGCTTTCACTCAGGTGGAAAGGCGCACTGGGTCAGTATTTATAACAAGGGGAAATACAGTAACTGCTGTGAAGGATGCTGCTCTGCACAAAGACTGATTCACAGGGCTGATGGGAACATGTGCGCAACACATGGCGGGGCTTGAACAGAGTGAGAGCCACGGGCTGGAGAGGCCCATGGAGACCTGGCTACAAACAACCACCACACATCACTCACACGCACACATGTGCACAAATACCCATGTTCTTGTATATTCTCCACTCTTACAGGGGGGTTGAAGCTTCGCAGTATTACTTTGGTTTCCAGGTAGAACTCAGTGTGTGTGCTTGGGTGTATGTGGTTGTGATTGGGATGTGGTGATGAGGGATATCCGGTAGAGTGCCAGCGTGTGAAAGTGTCTTAGAACACCCAGAGAGCTCAGAGAGTTGATTACAGCTAATTGCCTAGATGAAGCGCAACAGCTGGAACTGCCTAGCTGCCATTCAAAGACACCAAACACATACACAGACACACACACTCCCACACACCAACGACCCCCTGTTTCTTTTACTAGGACAGAAATGAGCTCCCTCTTTGCACCTCACCCCTCATTCCTCTGGCTCCCCTACTCTTGGCAGAGCCAGATCTATAGCTCAGAGAGCTCTGTAAGATGACTGAGAGGTTGTTGGAGTTGATATGAGCTGGCCCGGGCTCAGACTGCTGAGGCTGCTTTTTTCAGCTGTGGGGTTTCCCCCCTTGCTGTGGCATTGATGGAATCCTAAAGATGCTTGCAGCCAGATGTCTTAAAGACAGAGATAGAGAAAGAGGCAGCTTGCAGCCTGCAACATGCTTGAGCTCTCTTCAAGCTCCCAGAAAGTTATCTGCATCCTTCCAAAAAATTAGCTGGAACCCATCTGCACGTTAATCTAAAATATTAAAAGATACTCATGAAGCATAAAAGAAGTGTCAGGCATTGGAATTAATGTACGAATTCCAGGCAGAAATAGGATTTAGCTTTGTGCTCTGAAAGACCATCAACAAATTCACCAGCAGCCAAATCTGCTCCAGTGTGATCAATAATAGCTGCTGAAAATGAATTGGGCTCTGTTCAAGGCAAAGGGATGGAAACAGTTGTTGCTTCTAGGAAGTCCAGCAGACAGAAAAAGATGAAAAGAGCAAGTTTGTTTATAGCAACTCCACCAGACTGTTCGGGTGCAAATAAGAAAGCCTTACAAAGGTTATCACTGATGACAGACATACACAGCCATGCATTACATTGCCCTCCTCTGCAGCCTATTTTTTGCTTTTTCACTCACAAATTCTCTTTCCACATTTTTCTGCCTCATCTACCTTCTCTTTATGTCACCCTGACCTTCTTTCCTGTCAATCCTCTGGTCTTTCTCTCAGAGACCAACTCGTGCAGACAGGAAGCGTGGCCTCTTCTGCGTTTGGGCCCATCCGTGCGGTGTTTATTGTCCTAACCTCAGAGAATTAGCACTGAAGACATTGGGAACAAAGTCAAGGGCATGCGAGCCGGTGGAGGTTGCAGAGGAGGGAGAGGAAGCAAAACAGGACCAGACTGGGGTGTATATTTGTTTAGTGTGGGGTGCAGGGCTGCCAACAGGCAATTGGATGACGAGGAGGATGAGGAGAGGTTTGGTCGGGGTCGTGTGATTGGTGCAGAGCTACACCCATTCCTCCAATTGTGCCCTGTGCACCTCATCATGCTTGTCCCATCACTTCCTTCCTCAAGAATGTAGAAATGATCTGATCAGATAGGTGTAGGTGTCTGTGTAAGCATTCCTCCATATCCATTTCTCATGATAAAAAAAAGCTCAAATTCTTAGTTATACAGTTTAGCTGTGAATTCTCTAAACCACTTTACCATATGTGTAAAATAGTCAGCGGACACGGACAATGAAAAAGCCTGCATATGGCACCTTTTTCTCCTGGCTACTTTAGGGCAATAAAAAGGGAAGTTAACGACTGAAAGTGTGTGTTCCTCCTTTGTAAAATGCCATGCAGAGCAGTTAAAGTTGCTCTCCTTCACAGCAGCAGGGAACAGGAGGCTGCAGGAATGTGCTCTGTCCACACAGAGGGAAGCAAGAAATACTTCTAACAGCTATAGAGAAAGCAGTGAGGAGCTGCCAGCTCCCACCGGCATAGAGGGTAGAGTAAAAATACCTAAGCTCAGTTTACATGCCGTCTTATTAGTAAAATAATTTGTCCATCTTTAAAATCAAACATTCATTTTGTGTTTGGTACAGCCAGAACTAAAGCAAAGGTGCATTCTTTTCATAGGTAAACATAGATGATTTATATGGATGGATATTTCACACCCCCTGACATTGTTTTCTGATACATGCCATTGTTTCAAAATACAGATTTTTTAAGAAAAGAACTTAATGTCTCAAAAAGATGATGTAACATAACGTAGTACTTGCACATCTGTGTCCATTGGCTTAGTCAAAGACACTTTGATTGAGATGTGCTATCAATTTAGAATACAGAAAACTGAAAAAAAAAGTACAGGTTTTGTAAAACAAAGGTCATTTTTTAGGTGACATTGCAGATTATTATCTGAGACTGCTGCACTTACAGCAAAGGCAGTTTTCCCAACACATTCTTTCTCCCAACTTGTCAAATACCAACATTTGGTCAGCCAAAAGTGTTGCCACGTGATCACGTGGTTAGGTTTAGAAAAAACACATCATGGTTTGGCTTCAAATAAGTATGCTTGTTACTGATGTAATAAAATGTCACGTGACCTACATTCCTTAACATAGCATAACATACTAGCACACAGCATTGTTAGTAAAACAACTGGATTGTCTTTTGGTTTCACCCTGGACACAAACAGCTGGCTTCCGAGTGAAAGTCCAGAGTCTGTTTGACCTATTAACCTTACATGCAGACTTTCTTGCTCTTTTTATGATGGTAGTTGCTAAGAATGTTAACAAATGCCTGGGTCATCTTGTACCACTGCAAAAGGCTGCCTCTGTGCATCACTGTCTGATATTGACAGGCCACTGACCAGGCGTCTGTATTTGATGAGTCAGAAGTTAGACACCGGTTGTTTTTTCCTAGATCAGTTACAATCATAAAAGAGGGTTTATGGACTGGCAGTCTAGCAGTAAAGATAACATATGAGATGGGGACAGCAAACCAACTTTATCATATAGATTGCAGAGTTAGGGTAGAATGGTATATGCACTCTTGGGACCTTGGAGTGGAAGCTGTCCCACCTTATAAACAAGGTTTTCTTTGACTCTCTGAATAATGGACCCAGTCACAGTTAGGGCTGGGTATTGGTACACGATTCCTTAAAGGTATCAATTGAAATAACCCAGTACCAAGTGGCACCAAAACTCCTACAATCAAACAATACCTGCATTCAATCCTTTTTGTACCCAGATCTTGAAAAGAATGATGTATGTTTTTGTCTCAAAACAAATCACTGCAAGCATTCCTTGATTTAATGCAACATGTGATTGGCCTACTACTGCAGCTGCTACAACCCATTCAGCCTGTGGTTGTTTGTACAGTAATTCAGTTATCATTTTAAGAATCTGAACACTTCCCAAATTTATTTGTGTAAAAATCATTTGGATGGGGAGGAGTAACTGAATGCTTTCATGCACATGATGGGCATTGAATTGATTAGAAAAAGAAGGTATCAAGTGAAGAACTCAATTGGTATCAGTATCATTTTAAGGGTACTGGTACTGGTATTGTTACTGTTAACATTATTTTTTAAATGATATCCAGCCCTAGTCAGAGTAAGATACATAATAATATTATCTGGATCTGGAGAATAGCATGGATATTGTTTTATGTTCATTAAGTACTAATTTAAGATTAATACATGTACCTTGAGGTGCATTTGAGGAAAGTTGTAGCTGCTCTGTGACTAATTGAACAGAATCAACAACAAGGTATAAAACAGCATCATCTGCATAAAGATGAATTTTACAATCAAATAGTTTCTTGGTTAGATCCAACCAGTGACCACAAGGTCATTCTGTCAGTGGGAGCTTAAACAGGCACAGGCCATAACAACAGCAACCACCACCAAAATCAACACTGAACCCGTAAGCAACAGCCTTATCCTCTGGATGGTGTAATTGCACTGTAGAGGAGGTACGATAATTAATATAAACCTTTAATTAGTGTTAAATACACTGCTTTCCCTTCAATTACTTCAATCAGGAACATGTGGAGGCTCCATTTTGTGGAGAGACTTTCAATTCACACAGAACAGAGAAGTAGAGAAACAGAGAAACGTCTATAATGCTTTGTAAACCAAGTCAAATGTCAATGGCTTATGCAGTTAAAGCTAATCCCCATGGTTTGCCGTATTATGAAATGCCAAAAGCATGAAGCCAAAGGTGGCCAGTAAGAAAGAGTGCCCACATTCAGTGTGAGCCAAGAAATTATCTGTCTCATTAGGAGAAGAAAACCGTTGCAGTTGGTGTTATTAGTGACCAAGTTGCAGAGAAAAACTCAGAGGACTGGGCTCCCCTGGTGCTCTGTTTCTCTCTTCTGAAGTGAAAGCCATTTTTCTTCTTGAAAAAATGGAAAAGGAGAGAAAGCGACAGAGTGCAGAAGCAGAACACCACCCAGATTAGTTACGCTGTGAGCAGCCAAAAGAAAGTTGAACATTATTATGGCAATTTTACCTGCTAAAATCAAGTGGATTACAAATTAAAATAAATGGGGTAATGACTCAGTTGTTGCAGTAATAGATTTGTCACTAATGCCCAGAATAAGGTGGGAATGGAGAAGTGAATACATAGATTTATGAGGTGTATTAAAAATACACAACAGTGGTTTGGAGGTCAGCCTCTTTCGAGAACTAATTTGTGTTTGTTTGCCTTTGTTTGGCATTAAAGGGAACATCTATGCACATAAATCCTTCAGTGGTGTTTGGGCCGTCGTCAAACTCAGATGTTACACAGAGTTTCACGCTTGTGCCTCTGAATTTGCCTAGCAGGAGAGAGAGAAAAAAACACAGGAGGCCACACAACTCCAGTTTAATGAACGTTTAAGAAAGTGAGCGGACACACAGTGTGACATTGGCAGAGATTTGTTTAAGAAGGATTAGAGTTGCAGTTGTTTAGCTCCTGGTTGGGACCAGAGCTGGGCAAGCCATGCATGACAAATCCTATAGATGTAAATGATGGAGGACCATAGCGATTTAGCTGTACAGGGGCTGAAGGCCTGGCACTCTGAAGAAGGAGGGGGGAACTCGTTGCCATTTCATCCACTGAGCTCTGTGACACTAATCAGGAAAATCTCCCTGAAGTGGAGAACTTGAGATGAAACCACAAAATGTCTGGAAGGAGTTGACTCCAGGGGAAAGCTGGGGTAAGGTAAGATATGGCAAGTGGGTCTGGGCTTAATCTTGAGTGCCGAAACGGTTATGAGGAACTGCCCTAGATAGACGCACTGATTATTGTAAATGTAGGCTGTAGTGTCTGATGAATCAGGCTGCCTGGCTATTAAAGCAACAGACTGTGCCTGGGAAGAAAAAGATGGCGAACTGTGGTGGACCAAAGGATAACTCAGGACCTGTGTGTGTGTGTGTGTGTGTGTGTGTGTGTGTGTGTGTGTGTGTGTGTGTGTGTGTGTGTGTGTGTGTGTGTGTATGTGTGTGTGTGTGTGTGTGCGTGCACACAGCTCTTACCCCAGCTGTCCCGCCACTCTCAAATCTCTGTGAATTCTGGCCGTTGGGTTGAACTGGCAGAGGAATGCTTTCATGTTGCTGCTTAGGAACTGGAATGGAAGTATTAAAGCAATTCAAAACATGACCCTAATTTATTAAAAGTCATCTGTTTCCTATAAGGGAGTGCTAATTAATGGCCACGGCCAGGGGGGAAATGAGAGGCTGTGCAGATGAGAGGCAGAGAGAGGAAGAGGGAGAAAGAGAGAAAGAGAAAAGTTTTTGTGGGTTGGGGAATTAGAGGACACAGAGATGCTATACATTACTTACTGTCACATGTTTCAAATGGAATCGCTGCTCGAGTTAGACAAGAAGGCTGCGTTGAAAAATCATTTGCACTTTCACAATGTTTTGATTAAGACCAATTTGCTGTATTTGTTTGGCGACTGGAGAAGTAGGGTAAACAAAAACGAGGGTGAGTTTCCTCTGTGTTTACTTTAGCATGGAGGAAACAGCATATGTCTGTGTACCACTTATGACAGCAATTTTCTCAATCCCTGCAAGACGCATGGAAATTATTAAAGGAAAAATGTGCACTGTGGTGGTCACAGTTATAATGGCAATCAGCGGGAGGAAAAAGATGCCGGAGAAAGCCTTGAGGTTCTTGACATTCTTCCTGCACCTGGACTCATCCTGATCAATACAGAAACATTAGAGATAATTTTCATAAATCAGACTGTGCACTTTTCCTGTCTCTTTACCTTTATTTAATTTTCCGACTTGGTCAGTGAACATGACCAATCTTTGACTTGTGATATGAGTCTTACACAGGAAATTGCAACTACATGGAAAAACATGCAATACCTGGAGATTTCCCATTCAGACAACCATTAACCAGTTCTCAGACCACGGCAGGGGGAAGTCTACTTGCCCCCGTACAGTAGAGTCTTGATTAAATCAGGATCTGCTGTCTGAAGCAACACATCAGCAAACTAGAGAGCGTCAGGTAGCAAAGCCTGTTTCCCTGGTCCACAGACAATCCAACACTCACACCCCATCTGCTGCAGACAAGCTGGAATCCATGTTTGCACAGCTGCTGCTTTCTCAATCTTTCTCCGTTAGTGCAAAACCATTTCTTACTCTCCCGCTACAAGAGAATAACATTACAGAAGCCCCCAGGTACCACAGCTTCTGCTCGACAGTGGAAAACAAGTAATCGACCCCCTGGATGACCATGGTCTGACCGGCCCACCGGACGTCCGCTCTCACGGCTGGACCGGACAAGCTGGTGTTGACAGAGAAATATGAGGACGTCTTCACTGGAAGCACAGTCGCTTTTTTCTCCCCAATCTAATAAAGGGCTCAGATTCCCAAAAAAGCACTAAGTCTTGGTTGACTACATGACTGTCATCAGCACTTGATTTCTTACCGCCCACCAGCTCAGGCAATATATCTTTACGTCAGTCTAAGTAAAACTCTGCTGACAGACTGTTGCCCACTTCTGACGGTAATGTAGCTGTTTTTATGCACCTCAGTGTAGGGTGGTGAATGTGAGGAACAATGTTTTTTTAGGTAGAAAAATAAAAAGTATTTTGGGAAAAGAATTAAGTCTAACACCCAGGTCACACTACTTGCGTGAGCAGCACATGACGGCTACCTCGCTGAACTGCTGTGGCTCGCACGCATGCAGTGTTCACACAGACAGCATTGCTGTAGTACTTTATTTCCACAATTAAAACCTGATAGTCTTCTCATTTATGGAGCTCTGCAAGCCACTGCATTCTCAACAACATGGTCCTGCAAATATTTAACAATAAAAGCTTTGTGTTATCAAATAAAGGGTTTCTGTCCACAGACACTAAAAGTGATGAGTTAAAAATATTTTTTTTATATTTTTTTTATTTCTGTGAGTGATCTTGACATTAAAATTATATTGAAAGGTGATACGATGTCAAAATGATGATCAAAAGACCATTTTCAGTGTCTATTTTTGCTGAAAGTATGCGTGTCACGTGGAAGAAATCGGCAAGACTTGCTTGAGCAGCGCTGCTCACACAGGCAGTGTGGCTGCTCTAACCTGTAAACATACCCCCTGGTAATAGGGGGTATGTTTACAGGTTAAGGAGGGAGACTGTAATGGTGTCCCCTCAAAAATTTTTCCTTAGCCTGAGCTTCCATTGTGGACCACGCAAGTAGGAACTATCACACAAGGCCTAGCAATAATGATAAGGCATTATTTAAAATAGTTCTCTCAGGGTTTCATTTAATTTGGTTCTCAGCACTAATTAATGTGAGGGTTTTGTCCTGCACTTCCTAGAGATCACTGCTCAGTCACTCGATGTGGGCATTGGGCACCTCATTTTTAGCCACACTTGCAATTCTAGGGAAGTATTGAGTGGTCCAACCAAGTCCTCAGGAACAGCGCCAGGCTTTGAAGCCAATTTGACTTACTGGCCATACCTTGGAATTTAATTTCCAGGTCTGTCACATGATGCCATGGGGCCCAAAAATACTTTTTCCCATTGACTTACATGGCAAAATAGATGTCTATAAATCAATGCACACATTTTTGGAGCATCTCAACCCCAACAAAATGACTTGTTTCACTATCAGAATTTGATCCATTCAGTCTGATAACATTTCAACAGCAGTCTAGAAGTGATTAATTTTATTACCATTCAATTCGGCGAAGGGCTATACATTCAGTTAGCCACTTGGTTCGAGAAAGGCTCTTGTGTGCTTGCTCTGTGGGCCCCACAATGTGGCAGAAGCAGTTAATTTTATACCTGGGAAATCAAACTTTTTTGGCTTCATGCATCACTGAGCACCTTTCATAGGAATAAATGGGGGGCCCCACCTCTGACGCTGTATCCAGTTCTCTTTATACATCCATGGGACCACTACTTTGGTCCACACTGAAATATTTAACTATTAGATACATTGCCATGAAATGTTCTATGGAAATTCATGGTTCACCAGAGGATGAGTCCTAATGATCCATGATCCTCTGACATTTCCTCTTGTGACACTCATGAAGTTGACAGTTTTGTTTTTACATTTAATTATATAAAAAAAACTGATTAATGAATTGCTGTTAAATTTGCTATAGATATTCAAGGTCCCCAGAGGATGAAAAGTAATGATTTTGGTTTTCTTTAGTGCCACCAGCAGGCAAGAGATATCACTGATGTGGTTAAATATATCTCCATCATTGCTTTTTAGACTGGCACAAAATTTGGTACAAACCCTCATGCTTCCCAGACGATAAATTTTACGAGCTTTAGTGAGCCACTGATATATTTTTTTTTACAGCTATACCATCAGAGAGTTTCAGTGAAATGCTGTATCTCCACAACTATTGGACTGTGATGAAAATTGATAAACACATTCTTGTACCTCACAGGATAAACTGTTATAACTTTCTTGATCCCCTGACGTTTCATCTAGTGCCATCATTAGGCTAAAATTTCACTTCATCCGATACAAATTTATGACAAAATCCCTCCAAAACCGAAGACATTCCCATCAGCCTCAGCTGCACTGTGTGTTTAGTGCTAATTATATATATATATTAGCATGCTAACATGATAAACTAAGATGGTAAACATTATTCCTGCTTAACATCTGCATAAAATCATTATTGTAACTATATTAGCATGCTGATTGGCGCATTTAACCAAAAGCACTGCTATGCCTAAGGACAGCTTTACAGCCGCTAGCATGGCTGTAGACTGTTACTCTTGTTCTCTTTATGAAGTTAGAGTTTCTGTGTGTGGCACGTTTTCTTTTGTCTTCCTACTTATTGCAAACATACTGCTGTTGCTGCTGCCAGAAATGTAAACCCGCCAGTTCCTGCATGAAAGAGGATCTATCATCTAAACTTCAAGTAAACTCCCTCTAATCAAGTCATAGAACTACAGACATCTTACCCATTTAGACAACAGCGATTTTTGATGCAAAGTGCATTGAAATCATGTCAAAAATCTTAATGTTTAGTTGGTTCAGACCAACTGAAAGGAGACTACCCATCTGTGCATCAGACGCCATGTTCAAGAGTGCAGGTGAAATGCTAAAGTGTTAAGAAAAACACACTGGAGATCAAAGGGTGTCATCTGGACCTATCAGGAATGATTTGATACGGGTGGGAAACAAACTATTGGAGTACTGGATCGTCCTCCTCTCAAAAAAAAAACATGCCAATGATAAGAAATGTTTTCAATGTGCCAAATTTGCTTTGAGGGAGGGTTTTGTGTGTGTGTGTGTGTGTGTGTGTGTGTGTGTGTGTGNCACACACACACACACACACACACACACACACACACACACACACACACACACACACACACACACACACAGGGAAGACAGGGATGGATAATCACACTGTTTCATATTTCAAGAAGCTGTGGAAATTTCATCCAGCGTGATTTATCTTCTCTACACGCTGCAGGTTTCCCTGTTTTCTCAGGGCAAACAGTTCGGTAGTCAGGTGGCTCTACTGAACTTGTTTTCATAGATTAGAAGAAACCATGTACTGTATCCACACTCGCACCCACCCACACACAGCAGGCTGCTGTCTCCTCTTGTAACAATACCACGTATTTTTGGACGGTGCCACTGGTCCTATAGTTGGTGCAGCTCCAGGATATTTTTAGGTGGGCTCCCTCTCAGCATTATGTTTGTGCTGTATATTTAACAGACTTGTTCCATTCCTATTTTCTGTACTTCTCATGCCTTCCAGCAGCCTCTCTGCTGACTGTTGCTTTGGTTTGGCGGCAGGCACAGAAACACATGTGTTTGAGAAGAAGGCGGCGGCACTGACAAGGAAGGGTGTGGTAATAAATGTCCAAAATTCATGGTAGCCTGGGAGTTAAGTTTAGCCCACTTGAGCTGGCAACTACTGGGGAGGCCCAGCAACAAACATACAGAGGGGAGTAAAGGGAGGAGTGTGATAGGGCGAGCCACAGATGCCCCTGTGCGAGACACAGAGACACTGGCTTGCCATATTATCTGTCATCAACAGCCCAACAGTGCTGTATCACGCTATCATGTCTCTGTCTCTTTCTCTTTGCTGTTTATAAATGGTACATGTGACTAATACATCTACTTCTTTCCACTGTCTAGACACATTAGAGCAGAATGTTCTGCGTCTGAAAGTGGACACCGAAGCTGTGGTTAATTTCTGTTCAGTGCAAACACAATTCAAATGGCAAACACATTCTGTGCAGCAGTGTGCGGCATATGAACGATGGTTTAGCTGCGACACACGTACATCAGCACATACAGTACATACTGTATATTAGTTCCTACATGCATGGACACCATTCTAGCAGGAGTAGCTGTATGAGTGTCCAGCATCAGTAATTTATTAGCCAGGCTTTTGGCATAGCTACATGGGTGTCAATGCCGATCTATTGGTCACTCTGACAGAGTGACAGTCAATCCACCACTTTGGTCCAGATTGAAATATCTAATATTGATTTATTGATTGACATGATATTTGGTGGGGACAGTCACGGTCCTCAGAGGATGTATTGCACTGACTTTGGCAATACTCTGACTTTTCTTCTAGTGCCAGCATGAGGTTGACATTTTTGAGTTCTTGTGAAATGTCTTGACAACAATTGGATTAATTGTCATGACATTTGGTACAGATATGTATGATGCCCAGAGTTTGAAACCTAAAGACTTAAGTGATCCACTGACTTTCCATCTATAGCCTCAAGCAAGTCAGAACTTTTCCTTATTTAGTAAATATCACAGAAATTCAGATGTTTCCCAGACAAAGCCTATGACATGACATGACATTCTTAATGACGTCAGTATTTGTAGTTTGGCTCATCAATTATTGGATGAATTGCCATTAATTTGGTACACACATTCATGCCCCCCCCTAGGCTGAACTGTAATAACATTGATGATCCCCCGACCTTTCATCTTGTGCCATCAGCAGGCCAATATTGAAATGTGTCTGCTACTTTGGTTTATGACCAAATACCTCCAAAACCCAAATACATGCCAGACAGTGAAGATGGTGAACATTATACCGGATTAAAATTAGCACGATAGCATCATCACTGTGAGAATGTTAGCTCTCAATGTATCCTTGTGCAATGGTTCAAATGATATCTAACCAGTTAGTGCCCCACGAATTACATTACGTTCTTAATGTGAAGTTATGTAGGTTAAGTTTAAAAAAAGAAACATGGTGAAAGTGTTTCTTAAAATAACTCAAAATTCACTTGGTTTCACACACTGTCGGTCTTTGTACTACTTCCATCTTTACTCCTGTCAGTGTGTTGGTCATGTGATCGCAGCCTTCTTAATTACGTGGGCTATATAAGAACTACCAGCTCATAATTACATGGGTTATATGCAAACTGTTGGGCATTACTTTTTGGAGGTACAGTATACCTACAAATAGGGTTGGGAACGATTAACCGATACGACCGGATATCCGGTTTGACAAGTGAGAGATACGGCTACGTCGGTAGCAGCCTCCTCAATCGATACGAATCAGCCATGAATCCTTAGATGAATTGATTGTAGAGTCATGGATTCGGGTATCACGAGACTAGCTTTAACAGTTTGCATCTCGAAAACAACGCGAGAGCCGGCTGCTCCGTAGCAGGCATTACTGACAACAATAATGGATCTTTTATACAGTCTATGTAATGGATGTAAACATCAGTGCCAGCTTGACCGGTGGAGATGAGGAACAGAAGCTAATGCTGGTCGGATAAACCAGGGAGCAGCCAAGCCGCAGCAGAAACTAAAGGCGAATCCTGCCGGTTGTGGGTTGAACGCGGGGTCACAGACACAGACAGAAATATGTATTCCTGTCAAATACGGCGGCGCATGATAACGGCTTACCGGCTGGAGACTGAGAAGCCCGGCTCCAGGTCCAAGAAGTCTTCGTCGGTGACTGCCCAGAAATACCAGGCGAGCCCTGGCAGCACTCAGGTATGTGACGTGTCAGAGGAGAAACGAGCAGTTCACATTTCCACAAACCTCA